>NW_026877940.1:0-23226 GCF_032173495.1 Musca vetustissima | reverse complement strand
CTAACAGGCAAAAGGAAACGAGATAGACACATGGTTCCTTTTGAGAATATGCATAGAATCACTTTCTAAGTCGATTTATGCATGTCCGTTCGTCCGTCTGTCTGTCCATGTTAAATTGTAAACAAAGAACAGGTCGCATTTATGATCCGAATTGGATGAAATTGGGATAGGCCCCTTATTCGGCCCAAGGACGAACCCTAATGAAATTGGGAAAAATCGGTTCAGATTTAGATATAGCTCCCATATATATATTTAGCCGATTTAATGTAAACGGTCCCTATCTATCTTTCGATTTGCACGAAATTTGATACAGCCTAATCATTTAGGCCCAGAATGATGTCTGCCAAGTTTCGTGAAAATCGGAACCAGATTTAGATATAGCTCCCATATATAGTTTCGTCCGATTTAGATATAGCTCCCATATGTAGTTTCGACCGATTTCATGTAAATGGGCCCCAAAGTCCCTTTATATCTTTCGATTTGCACGAAATTTGGCATAACGTACTGAATTGAGCCTAGAATGATGTCTGCCAAGTTTCGTGAAAATCGGTCCTGATTTAGATATAGCTCCCATATATAGTTTCGTCCGATTTCAAGTAAATGGTGCACCAAAGTCCCTATATATCTTTCGATTTGCACGAAATTTAGTTCATCCTAATCATTTAGGTCTAGAATGATGTCTGCCAAGTTTCGTAAAAATCGGTCCAGATTTAGATATAGCTCCCATATATAGTTTCGTCAGATTTCATGTAAATGGTGCACCAAAGTCCCTATATATCTTTCGATTTGCACCAAATTTGGCATAACGTACTGAATTTAGCCTAGAATGATGTCTGCCAAGTTTCGTGAAAATCGGTCCTGATTTAGATATATCTCCCATATATAGTTTCGTCCGATTTCAAGTAAATGGTGCACCAAAGTCCCTATATATCTTTCGATTTGCACGAAATTTGGTTCATCCTAATCATTTAGGTCTAGAATGATGTCTGCCAAGTTTCGTAAAAATCGGTCCAGATTTAGATATAGCTCCCATATATAGTTTCGTCCGATTTCATGTAAATGGTGCACCAAAGTCCCTATATATCTTTCGATTTGCACCAAATTTGGCATGACGTACTAAATAGAGCCTAGAATTATGTCTGCCGAATTTCGTGAAATTCGGTCCTGATTTAGATATAGCTCCCATATATAGTTTCCTCCGATTTCATGTAAATGGTGCACCAAAGTCCCTATATATCTTTCGATTTGCACGAAATTTGGCATAACGTACTGAGTTTAGTCTAGAATTATGTCTGCCAAGTTTCGTGAAAATAGGTCAAGATTTAGATATAGCTTCCACATATAGTTTTGTCCGATTTCATTTGAGCTTAGAATGATGTCTGTCAAGTTTCATGAAAATCGGTCCTGATTTAGATATAGCTCCCATATATAGTTTCGTCCGATTTCATGTAAATGGTGCCCCAAAGTCCCTTTATATCTTTCGATTTGTACGAAATTTGGCATAACGTAATGAATTGAGCCTAGAGTGATGTCTGCCTTTTTTTCGTGAAAATCGATCCAGATTTAGATATAGCTCCCTTTTATTATAGATTGATTTTAAGTAATTGACGCACCAAGGAACCAATAGGAACAAAACGTTCTGAAATTAGTATAACCTAACCAGTGACAAGTTTGTTTGAAATCGCTTAATATTTGGATAGAGCTTCCATATATATTTTCGCCCGATTTCAAGTAAATTGGGCATCAAACTCCTCATGTTAGTCAAATTGACATCATATTTTGCACAACGTACAAAGTTGAGCATAGAATTGCGTAGTTGCGTTTTCTAGAAGTACAGACATAGCCCAACGGATGACCTATTGATATTTGTTTGAAGTCGATTCACAGTTAGATAAATATCATATATTTTATTTCATCCAATTTCATGTTAATAGTCCTGTTTAATATACCCATAGTGGTGAAGGGTATCATATAGTCGGCCCCGTCCGACTCTACTTTCCTTACTGGTTTTTTTTGCATTCGTAACTCATTGTGGCAGTAACTCATTGTGGCATTAAATCTGTGAAATTATTTTTGGCTCAATAATCCGATTGAGATTTTGCAGTTTATTGTAAATGTTTTTTGTAAAATGTACGAGTAAAATTAATTAATTGAATATCGATTTAATAGTTTCAATAAAACACATTCAATTCAACTTAAAATTGAATAATACAATGAAAAGGTTTCCAAAGCGTTATTCTTGTTCTTTTTGTTTTTCAGTTCTTGTCATTTTTGCTATTACTCTGAAAATGTTTGAAAACTTTCACAGCGAGTCAAGCAATAGTTTCATGTACATTTTGAAGGAATCATTGTAGGATACTTAAAAATGTTTGCTTAATGAAGCATATCGAGGAACGCGAATAAAAGTATCGAAATTCAACTTTTGAACTTTTCCATTTGGGAGGGTGGATGATGTTTAATGAACAAGGAATTTCCTATATTTATTTATATTATTTCAGGGAAAGGTTACAAACTTTCATTTGACTCTTTAAATAAAAATATTTATTGAAAATTATTGCAAAATCCGTTACTTGGTTCTCTGATAATGAATTGATAATTAAATATAAAAAGTTGAAGACTTCCTTCGAAGTGAATGTTTGAAATGTTCGAGTTTTTTGTGTGCTCTTTATAATTTTGTACAATTCAATTAATGGTATATTGCATTCATCTCATAGAAGTAGGCAAAGTTTTTATTATTATTTTTTTAATGCAATTGAAATAATTGATTTTTAATTAAATTGAAAACCGAATTACTTTAAAATACAGCTTCGTCTGGGAAAACATGAAGATAAAAAAAATTAGAAAAATGAAAATTGCAAATAGTTTTAGTTCATAGTGAGTTTTAGAGAAGAAGAATTTAATTTAAAAATTCGCATACATATAATTGCAACAAGACCCTTAATCAGTATTTCAAACTTATGTCAAATTTAACAAATCCGAATAGACTATTTGGTCCCTATTAGTATATAATTAATACAGTTTTCACAAACCACCTTCTCCACTCAAACACCCACATGAAAAGTCGTGTTAAATGCCATTATTAGTTCTCACTATTTATCTTCCACAAACAATTACCACAAATATAAATAATCATAACGATAACAATTGCCATCATTTGTGTCTATAATCCTTAACACAAAGCTTGAGGTTACAAATCTAATGACATTGGTGTTATTATTATAATTGGTGTTGCAGCTGTTGTTTTTGCTTCTAAACGAATTAACCGCATATTTATCGTAATACAATAAAAACAATTGATAATAATCGCGAATACGATCATAAATTACAAATCATTGACAACGCCAATGATATAATGGTCAACATTATTTTTTTTGGAGAATTTACAAAAAAGTAGAAAACAACTTTACAGAACTAGTTGAGGTTTAAGGTAATTTATAAACGTAGATTTGAAATAAAATTTGTGACAATGTGTATTGTGAATTATTAAATTTGTGAGAATTTTATTATTGAAAATAATAAAAATGCGGTAATTATTGTAAAATTTTAAAATTTAAGGTTCCCCATGAATGCAACATAATGTGAAACCATGTGAAAGAAATCAATTTTGTAATTTTATTAATCATTGATACTTTGTTGTTGGGCCCAACAATCAATGATTAATAAAATTACAAAAATTGGTCAATAACATAAATAAGGAAATCAATTTTGTTTTTGACGTATATACTGTCGCTTGGCCATTAGAAGGCCTTCGTTAATTCGGCCGGGCCAAACATTTTATACCATCCAACACGTCGTGTGGAATCCAAATTTCTTACATCGGTTTGACCTTGATATGGGGAAAGTGGCATTGCATTATGGTATGGTATGTTGTTCATGCTCTGAAAAAATAATGTTCCACATTACAGACACTCAAGTTGAAACTGAGAAGGAACTTCAACATACTGCAAATTAAACGTCACATTTTTGTCAGGGATATTTTAAATCAACAATTTCTGCAAATAAGTTTTTTATTCGACAGAATTATGATATGCACATTTTTCCACATTGATGCGAAAAGTCGTATAAAACCTTAATAATACTGAAAACGAGGCAGGACATTTATATACAAAGTTTGACTTCATCGAAAATTATCTTTTACCCCCCAATATCTCGGAATGCTAAATTACTTCGCCTACAAAGAGAATGATGCTAAAATCTTCAAAATACCGAAAGTGGATCGGTACCTTTATATATCTATACCAAAAGCAAACTGATATTAATAATTTTTTGGCAGGAAGATTTGACACCACATTGACGACACATTAAATTAAGGCATTTGTGGTTGAAAAACATGGTCAAATCTCCATAAAAACCAAATTATGGGTTGTAATATCATATGGTGTCTACCGGAATATTGAACCAATATTGATAATTGTAGGATTCCCTAGTTAGAGAACATTGCACATTGCACTAAAACTGGGCATACGCCGTATATTAAAGACGTAGACATTTTGACTCAGGAAAATAATTATAAACGACGTTAAACCCTACATATTTTTACCGCTTCAGTTGATGGCAAGGTGAAATAAGCGCATTTTTTGCAGCACGGTTTTCTCGTAATCAGGTCTGGCTATGACGTATGCATACATGTGTCAGCTATTGGTTTTTGAAGGACTTTCGCTAGTTGCGAACAAGTAATAAATTACTGTTTTCGACCATTTGCATGGACAACTTGTCTGTACGACGGGTTTTGTTTAGTGGAACTCCTCCTAGATCGGTCAATGAAACTGGGATTATGGCTCTATACTTCTTCATTGTAGTTGATATTGAACTTCTGGGGTCATTATATTCATCAGACATCTCTCTTAGTGATATCTCAATCGTATAATCGCCAACAAGGAGTTTTTCTAATTGGCCACAATTCGTTTTAATAACCCCAACAAGAATTTATGACTTGTCATTTACATTTCGTGATTTATGGCCATATATTATTTTTATACCAATCACCACACTGTGGTACAAGGTATTATGTCTTTGTGCATATGTTTGTAACAGGCATGCCCAAAGTGGTGAAGGGTATCATATAGTATGCCCAGTCCGACTTTACTACTTTCCTTACTGGTTTGTGGGCGGACATGCACAAATCGACTCAGAAAGTGATTCCATGCACATTCTCAATAAGAACCATGGGTCTATCTCGATTCCTTTTGCCTGTTACAAACTTATACACAAATACATAATACCTTGTACTTCAGTGTGGTTAAGGGTATAAACATCCACTATATTTACCTAAATCTCACCCCATCAATCCTAACCTAACTCCACTAAAAATCTTCTAAAATTTTTTTTTACAATTGAAAAATTTTACAAAAATTTAATTTTTATTTGATAGAAATGCACATCAGCTTAATTATTAATTAAAATATTTTAGCAAATAAGTTTTATTGCATTGTTTTACACACTCACAAACAAAGTCAATGAAATGCTTTGTTTCTAATTTCATTTTGAATTGTTCGATTTTAATGGAAAATATTTGTAATTCCCACAAAAATCCCAAAAGTGAATGAGAGTAGCTATGAATTAGTAATTTTACAAATTTTAAAAATGTACGCTTTTAATAATAACTGTTTACTAGGATTGTCTGTCGGTATGTTTGTTTGTCCAGTCATGCTGAATGAACAAATAATTTATTTAATTTTCCTCAGCACAGATGTGAACGCTTTTTGCCACATTTAATTAACACAATAATTTTCTAATTTTAAAATATATTTCTCCCACCATACCATCCAATTGCCGGTAATATTACTCTCAATTGCCATTAGAAAATTGTTCATAATTAAGTCAAATATTTAATGAGTGAATGTGATTGGCATTTATGAATATTATATGATCTAGTTTCAGTCTGTTGTCAATTGATTTGATTAACTTCCATTTCAAAATATGTCACCTGTATAGCAAAATTAATTACCTGCATTTAGGTAAACAATTTTTAAATTATTCATGTAAATATTAATTCAACATTTTCTTCGGTAAACATTAACGATTAATATTGTTTACCTATTGGTATGTTGATGAAAAAATAATTATAATAATGCATGTAAAAATCTTATGAAATTGCTGTTGTTTTAATAAATGCTTTTATTTATTTACAATGTTTGTTTTTAACCCATATACCATTAATAATAATTTGGTTAATGATAGCATAAAAGGAATAGTAAATTAATTTTACTATTTCGGTGTGAGGCTTCGAAATATTACTCAGATATACTGTTAGATCATCGTCCTATAACGTGTAATGAGCCATGTGCATCAATTGAAGATTTAAAATTTGATAAAAATTTGTTCAAAATTGTTTTCTATTTAACAACATGCTTCAATGGGTTAACTTTATTAATTTTCTACGCTAAACCAAATTGAGAATCAAAAATAAAAAAAAATTAAATAAATAAAAATAAAAGAATAATAAAAAATAATTTAATAATAGGTCAAAGAGTTCACTACAAACATGCCACTAACTGGTAGCTAAATATTATATAAAAAAACTTACTTTAAACCAGTTAGGTATGTTGTAAAGTGAGACGGGGCCGACTATATGATACCCTTTACCACTATGGGTATATTAAAAAGATGCATCCTAACAGAAGGGCCATTAACATGAAATTGGATGAACTAAAATATGTGACCATTATCGAAAAGTGTTCGTTTGTTACAATGGGACAAAATTATGTAAATCGATTTAAAGCAATATCAATCGGGCACCCGTTGAATTTGGACGAATTCTAACAAAGCTTGACACACGTTTGGCTATTAAGTACGATGTGCAACATTTTGTGACATTTGGCCTCAGTTTCAGCCTTTGTTGCACAATTTATTTAAAATCGGAAGAAAATTTATATGGGAGCTATATCTGAATCTAAACTTTAGTTCATTGTGAAAACTTGTGCGGCAATTGGCCTAACTTTGGGTCTTAAAATAGGACAATTTTCAGGAAACTTTACACGCATCATTGTAGACCCAATTCAGTACGCAATGTAAAATTCCGTGCAAAATTAAAAAATAAAATTAAATTAAATCTGAACCGATTTTTACGAAACTTAACATTCTATACTCAATTCAGTATGCTATGCCAAGTTTTGTGCAAGCCGAAAGACATATAGGGACTTTGGTATATCATTTACATTAAATCGGGCGAAAATATAAATAGGAGCTATATATAAATCTGAACCGATTTTCACGAAACTTAACGCACATCATTCTAGACTCAAGTCAGTACGCTATGCCAAATTTCGTGGAAATAAAAAGATATATAGGAACATAGGTGAACCATTTACATTAAATCGGTCGAACATATATATAGGAGATATATCTAAATCTGAACCGATTTTCAAGAAAATTTACACACATCATTCTAGTCTCAATTCATTGCGCTATGTCAAATTTCATTAAATCGGACGAAAACATATATGGGAGCTATATCTAAATCTGAACCGATTTTCAGGAAACCTAACACACGTCATTCTAGACCTAATTCAAAACGCTATGCAAAATTACGTGCAAATCGGAAGATATATATGGACTTTGGTACACTATTTACTTTAAATCGGACGAAAATATATATGGGTGCTATATCTAAATCTGAACCGATTTTTCCCAATTTCAGTAAGGTTCGTCCTTGGGCCAAATAAGTGACCTATGCCAAATTGCATCCAATGCGACCTGTACTTTATTTACAATTTAAAATGGACAGACAGACGGACGGACATGCACAAATCGACTTAAAAATTGATTCTATGCATATTCTCAAAAGGAACCATGTGTCTATCTCGTTTATTTTTGCCTGTTACCAACATATGCACAAAGACATAATACCCTGTACCACAGTTTGGTAAAGGGTATAACAACCTTAGAAAAAACTGGTGCTGAAGTTTAATCCAATTAAAAACCAGTAAGGAAAGTAGTAAAGTCGGGCTGGGCCGACTATATGATACCCTTCACCACTTTGGGTATATTCTAGATATGTATCCCAACAGACGACGCGTTTTTGTTATATATCTATATCTGAACCGATTTCAGGGAAAATTGCCAGAGACTAATTTATATTACTTCAGTACGTTGTGTCATTCGGCCTTGCAATGGATCTTTTCACGCAGCTTAGTAACATCATTTTAGACTTAATTCAGTACTTCAGTAGTGTTGGCGGTTTGTTTGGGATACCATTTGTATTTTGTTCTTATAAAAAACAACTATCTATTAGTGGGGAATGTATGGCATTGATTGCCGAGGGGTAAGGCAGGGAAGATTATAGTTTCGGATCACGCCACTGATCCTCATAAGTTCCCTTAGTTTTTTTGTTGGGATATTCTCCACAGAAGCTATTGCTTCTATATAAACAAAACCTTTCAAACCCAAATGTCTCTTGTAACAAAGCGGAATACTTAGCTGTCCAACGTACTCTATACCAAAATTCGTGCAAATCGAAAGATATATAGGGATTTTGGTGCACCAATTACATAAAATCGGACGAAAATATATATGGGAGTTATATCTAAATCTGAACCGATTTTCACGAAACTTTGCCACATCATTCTAGACTTAATTCAGTACGCTATGCCAAAATTCGTGCAAATGAAAAGATTTCCAGGGACTTTGGTACACCAATTACCTACAATCGTTTAAAAATATATATATGGGAGCTATATCGAAATCTGAACCGATTTTCATGAAACTTAGCACAAATTATTATAGACCCAAATGCCAATACGCTATGCCCAATTTCGTGCAAATCGAAAGATATATAGGGTCTTTGGTACACCAATTACCTTAAATCGGATGAAAATATATATGGGAGCTATATCTAAATCTGAACCGATTGTCACAAAACTTTGCACACATTATTCTAGACTTAATTCAGTACGCTATACCAAAAGATTTCCAGGGACTTTAGTGGACTATTTACCTAAAATCGGGCGAAGCTATATATGGGAGCTAAATCTAAATTTGTACCGATTGCCGCGAAACTTTACACACATCATTCTAAACTCAATTTAGTACGCTATGCCAAATTTCGTGCAAATCGAAAGATATATAGGGACTTTTGTACACAATTTACCTTAAATCGGACAATTTACCTATATCTAAATCTGAACCGAGTTTTCCCAATTTCAATAGGGTTCGTCCTTGGGCCAAAACAAATGAGCTGTGCCAAATTTCATCCAATTCGGATCATAAATGCGACCTGTACTTTGTTTACAACTTAACATCTACAGACGGACAGACGGACAGAGGGACGGACGGATGGACATGCATAAATCGACTCAGAAAGTTATTCTATGCATATTCTCAAAAGGAACCATGGGTCTATCTCGATTATTATGCACAAAGACATAATACCCTGTACCACAGTGTGGTGAAGGGTATAAAAACAGGTGAAAGTTGCTCCTAAAAAGTGCTTGATAAAAAATTTAAATGGGTGAAAATGGTCGGTCATATCGCAACCGAAAGTGATGCTTTAGGTATGTTAGGTATGTTGGGGATTAATTTTTCAATCATTCCACCTTTTCTGTCTCCAAAATCATTTCATTGTAACAACAAAGATTTATAGAGAGAAAAAAAAATGTTATGCTTTGAATTGCTATTCCTTGAAGTTGTTGAAAGTAGTTCTTTACTTTCTGACAAGTGCAGTGAACTAGCATCAGGAAACATACAAACGAATAAATGAATGAAGGTGAATCGAGTTGAACCTGCTGCTGCAGCTACATAATGCGGCATTGGTTTTTACCGTATTTGTTGCAGGACTATCGTTCTTTTGACTTTAGTTATTGCCTTCAACTTGTTTTGCTACTTTGAACTTTGACTTTTTTATGTTACTTTACACTTAGTCCACCATGGTGATGATGATGATGGTTTCTGTGTGTACATCCTGGAGTATAACAAACAGAAATATTTTATTTTGGTTTAATTGGTTTGAACTTGTTATGAAGGCGTTTGGCTACTTTTCTTTGGTTTACTACTTCTTCAGGACGAAGAGGGGTTTTGTTGTTTAAGTTTTCCTATTAGTTGTTTTTTCTTTGGATTTTTGTTTTAGTTAGTTTTACAGCCTATTTACACTTTTTGTAGCCGACATTGTTCCAATGGGTCTATCTTGAAACTGATAAAATTTGGCATTGAGCATTTCTACCTTATATAAATCCAAAATATAAATAGTTATCCACGTCGTGGTTTATACACATAGAAATTGCTATATCTATTCGATCGAAAGATGCAAAATTTATAAGCTAAATCATAAATATCTGTCGTGATTTCAACCAGTAAAGAAATTAGTAAAGTAGAACGGGGCTGACTATATGACACCCTTTACCACTAACAGACGTCGCCTTTTCGAACGAACATTGACATAAAATTGATCGAACTTAAATATGTGATCTTTATATATTTGTGAACTGACTAACATGAGTTCATATACATGTTTTCTGCAACCTATGCTAAATTTCATTTTATTCTTTATATCGATTTACATAAATATAAACTTGATACACGCTATTTGGTAGCCGCATTGTTAAAATTTAATCTCAATCAAACATCCGTTCGCAATAACGTCATCCTAGTCACAATTTAATACATTAGGAGATTGGTGCATCATTTACTTAAAACCGTACGAAAATATATATGGGAGCTATATCTAAATCTGAACCGATTTCAAAGAATCTTACCAGAGATTAATTTATTAATTTCGTGCAAATCGAATGATATGTAGGTATTTTAGTGCATAATTTACATTAAATCGGACGAAACTATATCTATGTCTGAACCGATTTTGGCGAAACTTTAACGACACAAGTTCCCTCCGGTTTGCTGGGATAGCTCACGGGGACCAGGGTCTGCCACAGAAATTTATAGAAGTGACCGAAAGAGTGACAACGCTGATCGATTTTGCTTTTAGGCAAATGTTTAGTGTTATTTTGTTGTTTGGGTTTGGTGATGACCAAATTTCTTATTATATTTTATTTTGTAACGATCTTCCTGCTGCGGTGATCTGGCTAAGTACACCGGTAACTCGTTCTTAAGTCATTTGGGAAGACCTGTATCCGACCTCGGAATGGGTCCGTCCTAAGGGAGACCCGGGTAAGTACTCCGAATAGGTCCTTCCTTAGGGGAGACCTGGATAAGTACTCCTGTCAGTGTTTAGATGATGGGCTGCGACACCAAAGCTACGGCCGAGATGCCAGAGGTCCAAGGGCTATGGACACCTTAAGAAAATTCATGATAGACCACGAGGGCGGGGACTCGAGGGTTGCGGACATCTCAAGGGGGTTCCTACTGCGCTAGATCGCGGGGACCCAAGGGTTGCGGACACCTCAAGGGGGTTCCTAACGAGACAGGACGCGGGGGACCCGAGGGTTGCGGACACCTCAAAGGGTTTCCTAATGAGCTAAATCGCGGAGACCCAAGGGTTGCGGACACCTCAAGGGGGTTCCTAATGAGACAGGCCACGGGGACCCAAGGGTTGCGGAGACCTCAAGGGGTTTCCTAATGAGCTAGATCGCGGGGACCCAACATCTTCTCAAAAGTAACCATGTGTCTATCTCATTTCCTTTTTCCTGTTCACTTTTCATTCAATGCAGTTACTTCAGTCCCAAAAGAAATGTCTCGCATTTTGACTTAAAGGGACCCTCCAAGATGGATATATGTGTGTTTTTATTTTGAGTTTCTAGGCGATTAGGTGGAGCGACTAACCATTGACTAACAGGTGTCGGGGTTTGCTTTTGCTACACTTGCGTGTTAGAACTTACATTTAAACACTACAACTTCTTGCTGCATATGCACCTAAATCATTGGCTTCGCCAATATCTAAACTCACACATAATAGTGGGCATATAATTAATGAAGCGAATTACTGCTCAATTGTTAACGATGTATTCTGTGTCACATATATACATATTGACGAATGTGTGGAGAAGAAGTGATGTACATGGCGACGGGATTAACCTCTATGATATTACAGCAATGTTAACCAATTATTTTTGTGTTTTTCTAAATCTCCCACCTTTCCTTAAAGAAATGGGCAAAAAGAGGCAAATGCAAATGTGGCGACACTATTGGTTTGTTTCTTATGTTCAAACATAATGATTTTCAATTTGTATTGCTTTGCGTTGAAGTATTTTTTCCGATTTTTATTTTTTCCGTCAAAAATAAAAGTATTTTTGGGGATTTTATTTTTTTCCGTCAAAAATAACAGTCTTTTTGGGATTTTTATTTTTTCCGTCAGAAAATAAAAGCCTTTGTGGGATTTTTATTTTTTCCGTCAGGAAATAAAACTCTTTTTGCGTAAAGTAGTTTATACAACTTGTAATCAGTTATAAAATTACAATTTATAAATCTCTGTCCTTATTACAATACGTGTACACATAAGTAATCAAGATCAAAGGTAAAAAATATTTGTTATAAATTTTATAGTGTATCAAATCATGAATATTAATTAAAGAATCATTCCCCTGACTATTAGGCCAAAGGTTATATAACTGGTACCAAACTCTATATGTTTATTTACGTAAAAAGGGTTTTATTTCCTGACGGAAAAAATAAAACTCCCAAAAAGACTGTTAATTTTTGACGGAAAAAATAAAAATCCAAAAATGATTTTTATTTTTGAGGGAAAAAATAAAAATCATTTTTAACAGTTAAAAATCAACGTTTATTTTTTTCGTTAAAAATAATCCTTAACATGGGAACTGAGAGTGTTTTCTCAAGATCACTCAATATCCTTAATGGGCTCCACAATACAAATCTATTGGTGTATGACACTATTGGTGTTCCATGTCTCTAACATGAAGATTTTTTTGTTCGCATTTTATAAAATAACTGTTATTTTCGGTCCCTGATCCTAACAAAATGGCCTATAACTTGAAATTGGATGAACTAAAATATTTGACCTTTATCTAAATGTGAATCGACTTAGATTAATCCATAAACATGCCATTCGTTTGTTACAATGGTACAAAATTATGTAAATCGATTTGAGGCAAAAATCAATCGGGCACCCGTTATATATTTGGAGCCCAATTAACACGAAGTCGGTCGGAAATATATGGGTTACATTTGTATTTCTACACGCAATTAGGTCATTCTATTCTGAAAAAAAAAACATGAAGAGTTTGGTGCAACATTTACTTAAACCAGATGAAAATAGATATGGACGCTATATCAAAATATGGACGGATTTCAACAAAACTTGTCACAAGTTAGGTTAGACTAATTTATGCACGTTTTTTTCCTAATTGACACATTTTAGGTTCTTGATTCCCACTTAAAATCGGACGAAACTATATAGGAGCTATATCTAAATCTCAACGGATTCCAAAAAAACTCGACACACGTTTGTCTAAACTATATTCAGTACGCTGAGCAAAATTGGACAATCGGACAATTTTCAGGAAACTTCACACACAACATTCTAGACTCAATTCTGTTCGCTATGCCAAATTTTGTGCAAATGGAGAGATATATAGGGACTTTGGTTCACCATTTACATTAAATAGGCGGAACACATATATATGGGAGCTATATGTGAATCTGAACTGATTTCCACGAATCTTAGAAAAGTAATTCAGTACACTATGCCAAATTTCCTATACATCGAAAGATATATAGGGACTTTGGTACACCATTTACATTAAATCTAGGAAAATATATATGAGAGCTATATCTAAATCTGAACCGATTTTCACTAAACTTAACACACGTTTCCTATAAATCGAAAGATATATAGGGACTTTGGTACACCATTTACATTCAATCGGTCGAACACATATATGGGAGCTATATCTAAATCTGAACCGATCTTCAAGAAACTTTACGCCAAATTTCATGGAAATCGAAAGATATATTGGGACTTTGGTGAACCATGTACATAAAATCGGTCGAAAATATATGGGAGCTATGTCTAAATCTGAACCGATTTTCAAGAAAATTTAAACACATTATGTTAGTATCAGTTCTTGACGATGTGCCAAATTTCGTGCAAATCGGAAGATATATAGGGTCGCTGGTATACAATTTACCTTAAATCAGAGCTATCTCTAAATCTGAACCGATGTTTCCCAATTTCAATAGGGTTCGTCCTTGGGCCAAATAAGTGACCTATGCTATATTTCATCCAATTCGGACCATAAATGCGATCTGTACTTTGTTTACAATTTAACATGGACAGACAGATGGACGGACATCCATAAATCTACTCAGAAAGTGATTCTGTGTAAATTCTCAAAAGGAACCATGTGTCTATCTCGTTTCATTTTGCCTGTTACAAACATATGCACAAAGCAGAAAACATATGTACCACAGTGTGGCGGAGGGTATTATAAGAACTTAAGTGTTAAACTGTTATGTTTATGGAGATATGTTGGGGGTTTCGTTATTTCAATGATGTATGGGAGCTATATCTAAATCTGGAGCAATTTTCGCGAAACTTAGCACACACTGTTCTAGGCTAAATTCAGTAAGCTGCGCCAAATTAAATCGGACGAAAATATATATGGGAGTTATATCTAAATCTGAACCGATTTTTCCAAATTTCAATAGAGTTCGTCCTCAGGCCAAATAAGTGACCTGTGCAAAATTTCATCCAATTCGATTCATAAATGCGACCTGTACTTTGTTGTTATTGTTACAGTTAGTAAAACAATTCTTATTCATTAACTCTTGATTTTTGGTTTCTTTGTTTTGTTTATGTTACAACAAAACATTTTATGACCAACAAAAAAAACGATAACACCAATAAACAAGACAAAAACTATGCTCCCTGCAGACATGCCCACATATACATCCTCTAGGGCAGTTAAAATTAAATTTCAAAACACCAAAGTTTTCGTTTGTTTGCCTGAGAAGATAGGAAGGTCACCAACAACAACAATAAGCCATCCATGCTCTTGTTGTTTATGGCCATTCTGCATATGCAAAGTTAGCCTGGTTAAGTGGTATTTGTTTTGATATTGTTATATTTCCGGCTTGCCGGCCTGCCTAAGTGTTTGCCTAAGTGTTTGTTTAAGTTATTGTTGTTATGGTTTGAATGAACAACTACAAATTAAATAGTTTTACATAACGTATGAGCAATTTTTCAATTATTTCCAAACTTTTCCAAATGGTATATTTATTGCTCGGAAGGCTATTTACTCTATGTAAATATCCTTCCGCGAGGAAAGATGACAGCCTGATATGAAATTCTTATAATTTGATAGTGCCAAGAATTTGATTAAAATACAATTATATTCGCAATATTTAAGATACCACTATGCTATTTTGCATGTACATTGTCACTAGGCATTGAAAACGGGGAATATCCACTATTGGTTAAAGTCCCATATAACTGTTTTTCGAACGTTTCGGTATTTTACGATCGTTTTTTACCGAAATTACTATAATTTAATATTTTCACTTCTCATTGGGTAGTGACTCTTCTTACTACATATTATCAATATGGGTCCACATTTTAGGGTATTTTCAATAAAACGGTTCTTTAAAATTGTCATACTATCCAGAGTTTGGATACTGGTTTCAATTGGATTGACTGCATTTTTGTTATACCCTCCACCATCGTATGGAGGGTATATTAGTTTTGATTTTCCGTTTGTAACGCATCGAAATAATCATTTCCGACCCTATAAAGTATATATATTCTTGATCAGCGTAAAATTCTATGACGATTTAGCCATGTATGTCTGTCCGTCTGTCTGTCTGTTGTAATCACTCTAGCGTCTAAACGAATTGAGATAGAGCCTCACACTTTAGCATAGAGTCGTCTTTTGTCTGCAGGCAGGTCAAGTTCGAAGATGGGATATATCGGTCCACGTTTAGGCATAGCTCCCATATAAGGGTACCCCCCAAATTTCGGTATTTTGGGGTTCTTGAGCGTGTTTTTCAACCGAATTCGCTGAAATTTGGTACTTTGAGTTCTTATTGGGTAGCAAATTTCCCCACTAAAAATTATAAATATAGGTCCATTTTTTCGGACAGCCACCATATAAGGGTACCACCAATTTTTGGTATTTTGAGGTTCTTGAGCGCGTTTTTCAACCAAATTCGCTGAAATTTGGTACTTTGAGTTCTTATTGGGTACCAAATCTCCCTACTAAAAATTATAAATATAGGTCAATTTTTTCTGGTACCCCCCATATAACGGTACCCCTCAATTTTCGGTATTTTGGGGCTCTTCAACGCGTTTTTCAACCGATTTCGCTGAAATTGGCTTCATTGGGTTCTTATTGGGCACTTAATGTCTCCACAAAAAATTATAAATATAGGTCCACTTTTTCTGGTAGCCCCCATATAACGGTACCTCCTAATTTTCAATATTTTGGGGATTTTGATCGTATTTTTCCGCTGAATTAGCTGTAATTTAGTATTTTGAGTTCTTAATAGGTCCCAAATCTCTCCACAAAAAATTATGAATATAGGTCCACTTTTTCGGATAGCCGCCATATAAGGGTACCCCCAATTTTCGGTATTTTGGGGTTCTTGAGCGCGTTTTTCAACCGAATTTGCTGCAAATTGGTATTTTGTAGTCGTATATGGTATCGAATCTCCCTACCAAAAATTATTAATATTCGCCCCCATTTTGGGATAGTCCTCATACAACCACTTTTTTTATTAAAATGGTTATCTGATTTGTTCCGCGTTTTGAATTTGGTTCTAAGTCTCTGAAGTAATAATTTCACCTGTGGAGGATATCGAGATAAACAAGTAGAACGTAAGGTTCGATAATGAACTATAACCCGCATTTAGACCTATCCCCTGTATGGAAGTTCCAGAAGAAGTGCACCGATATTCCCCATTTTCGAATTTGAATTAAGATTGGAAGAAATTATAAGATGGACAAAGTTTGGATGAAATCTAATTTTTTTGAAACAG
This sequence comes from Musca vetustissima, assembly GCF_032173495.1. Classification (NCBI taxonomy): domain Eukaryota; kingdom Metazoa; phylum Arthropoda; class Insecta; order Diptera; family Muscidae; genus Musca; species Musca vetustissima. The sequence continues at coordinate 6,345 of NW_026877940.1, read as the reverse complement.
ATTTGGTCCAAAGAAACATGGGGTCTAGAACCAATATTTCGATTAGCCACATTTTCACCGTGTTAAGGTGTATACACCCTCAATAGCGATAAATCTGAAGGTATAATTATCCATTAAAATTTTCTGATTTTTTTTATTTTTGTTTACATAATTCCTTTTTAGAAATGTCGGTATAGGTCCACTTTTTGGTATGTTCCCTATATTTTCATTTCTAGTACCTGTCAGTATATCTATGGTTGAGGGTATCCAAAGTTCGGCCCGGCCGAACTTAACGCTTTTTCACTTGTTTATTCTCATTAGGTCGACATTTCCGCACCAAAAATGAATGTCTCCCACATAACCGTACCCCCAATTATTGGAAGTTTTTCACACGTATCTTCACTTCGACATCAAACCATCTTCATTTTTAAACCATCACGATTTGCTTTCAAATTCCTAGACCAGAGCTTATGTAGTATATTTTCTCCTACCTTAAATGTCATCCCGACTTAACTTGACGACGTTTGCATAAGAGTGGAATTTTTATTTAATAAATTATATTCTCTCAGTAAAAATTGTTGTTTTATTAGTCAATGCTTAATAATGGCAATTTTTTCCAAAATACCTTTACCTATTTGAATTTTAAGTACTTCATCATTAAATTTTATACTTTGCACCAAGTTCTCTTTAAATCAAATCCTTAAATATACCACACACATTTTAGTAGCCTTTGGCTTCGAATTAACTTTGGTGTTATATTTTGTATACTTCGTTATTATCCTTTTATAGTTTAGCTGTATTATTGTTGCTGCTGCTGTTGCTCTTGGACCCCATGGGCAACACGTTCATCTATTATTCATTGTGTTAACTAATATTAAATAATCGAGTTGTTAATTGTAACATCATTTCCGGCTATTGTTTGCTAAGTGGGCATTTAATTTGGATTTCTTATTTGTCTATTGTTGTGGCAGCAAATTGTTGATTCTGATTTGTACAATTGAAGGCTAAGAGAATTTGGTGTGAAATAATTGTTGAATTCACAATTTTTTTTATTAAAGTTACTACGAACCGAAAAGATTTTTATCTGATATTTTGAATTTTTGGATGGAAAAAGTATCCTGTTTTGATGTAATCTCCATATAAAAGTCCCACTTCATGTAAGATATTTGCATGTCAATCTTACAAAGTAAGTTTATGCGATTAACTTGGCTATGAGATAAACTTGGCTATGACACTGCGCCACTAGTGAGAGTCCAGATTATTCAGTATTATTGTATTTTGAATAAAATCTAAATCTTGTATTGCCCTTATACCGACGAGAATCTAGTTTTTTTTAACAAAGTGTTATGTTATTCAGATTAGGCGTTATATCCTGCAGGGTTCATATGTTAAACTGCAAAACGTCGTCGTACCCTTCACCAGAGGTAGAAATTTTTATGGAGGCCAGCCATGAGAAACCTTAATTTCAAACTAATTATGCTAGGACTTTGAATATTACAAAAATGATGCGTCACGGTTGAATAACATGTCTGAAACCTTCATACATGCAATACCAATATTTTTCAAAGAGAGACGCACAAGAAATTTTATTTTTGCAACCTATACTAAATTTGTCATTTGGACAGATATACTGTCATTTGCTCACAATGGGACAATATTATGCAAATCGATTTAATCAAATCTCAAACGGACACCCATGTACAGAACGCAATTACGTCATTATATGCTTACCACGTGATACACGTTAGAGAATACTAACTCCAGTTTTGTGTCTTTGGTACACAATTTACTTGAAATCGGACGAAACTCTATATGGGAAATATCTGCACCGATTTTTCGCAATTTCAATAGGGTTCGTCACTGTGCCAAATATATGGGCTGTGACAAATGTCATTCAATTCGGATCATAAATGCGACGGACGGATATGCTCAAATAGAACCATGTGTCTAACTCGTTTCCTTTTTGCATGTTACATACATATGCACAAAGGCATAATACATATGTACATTTGATTTCAAAAGAAATTACAATTTCATTCATTCTAATACGAATACCCTTCCTCAACAATAACTTGGCCATTGATTGACGTTCTAATAAATGAATTAAATAATAAACAATTCAAGGTGATTTCTGTAGCTTTTGTATCCCTGAAATACTTTACGATTTTGAACAAAGCAACAATAAAATCTCAATTATGTATTCTAAACGTTTTCAATATGTACAAGAGCAATCACACACGTACGCTTATACTTGCATTTGGACACATGGCGTATTAAACTATTAATATCAATCATACGCCTCATTGGCTGCAATAACAATACGTTATGGGCACGCACACACACTGGCGCACACAATAAATAATCAATAAAACAACAATTTATTTGCAATTTACCATTAAAAGATAAGCCAATGTATATATATTAGTGTAAATATTATAATGTATTATTGAATTATTTCATTATTAAAGACAATAACAATTACTTGGGGTACCTCTATGGGACGTAAGAATCGTTTAGTCTGGGATCATGGATCCCTCAGTCATGGAGGTGTTAGTTTTACGTGATTTCGTTCGTTTGTCATTAAATAACGTGACTTCTTGCTATCAGATCTTCCAACAAATTATTTAAGTTCTATAGCATTGTAAAAAGCATTTAACGCCAATATTTAAACAATAATTGTCGAACAGTTTATCACATTCGAACATCTTCCATATCGCGTTTGTTGTCAAAACGGTTATTATCATCGTTTTGCTCATCATTGTCATAGTAATATACCATGAAAATTGATTGATTGGGTTATTGTTTGGCTGACTGACTGGCTGGTTTAACAGAATACATACATATATTATACATACGTTATTTGTTTATCATTTCTTATTTAATAGAATACAAGTCAATGATAATATAACCCCGATGAGAAAAAAATTCAATTTTTCTTCGCAAGCTTATTTAAGGGGACCTCCCCCATTCTCGGTGTCAAAAATTTTTTTTTTTGATTTAATTCGAATCTACTCTAATTCTAGACTGTTCCTACAAAATTTCAAGTGAAAATCTCAAGAACTCTTGAAGATATAGCCGACTTATTGTGTCAGCATCAAGTGACGGCTAGAGGGCTTCTCAACTTTTAAACGCGTTTTTCACAAAACGAATGGCGGGCACGATAACTCAAAAACTAATAATCCAATCGGTTTCAAATTTTGACACGTTTCTCTGGGAGTGTGTAGCTCTCGTATGAACTAGAATAACGCCAATCGGTGAAGATCTTCTTTATTTTTTAACTTAGTTTGTGGTAAAAAATATGCGATTTTCCATAAAAAATTGTCAAAGTTCCGCCATTTTGTTGATTGTTGTGCGAAGTCAATAATCCTAGTTCATACGAGAGCCAGACATGTCCTCTTTCTAACACAGTTGGAATTTTCGGATTCCGATGTTCCAGTGAGGTGTTATCGTGCCCGACATCGAAAATATGGACTTTTCTTTGAACCCAAAAAACAACAACAAAAGAACAACAACAAATTTTGGTAAATTATTTTTCTTCCTTTTTAAATCTTCAAATATATATGTGCCAAGTTACAAACCTTAACAAGCATTGGTATTCATTTACCAGCCCATTTAAAATCTTAAAAATAAAAAATCGAGAATGGCGGGTGGTTCCCTTAATTCTACACAGTGTTTTGAAAAAGTTCCTGACAAAGACGGACGGTGACCACCATATGAACTTTGGCTACAGTTATATATTTACAAATTTTAACCAATATTAACCATGCCTAGCGGGTGGTTCATTGACGTGGAATCGGTCGAAATTAACTATGTGATCAATATTTATATATGAAACTACGTCAATCAATCCATACATATCTTATACGAGAATCGACGCCAATTGCATTGCAATTGACCAGACAAAGAGTCTTTTTGTGCCCTTTATATGAAATCCAGCAAAATTATCTTGATAGCCTTATGTAGATCTTGATCGATTTAAAGTAAATTCAACACACGCCATTCCGTATACTACAATAAATAGCTCGAGGTTTGATGTTACAACATATAAATTTAGACAAGTGAAAAAGCGTTAAGTTCGGCCGGGCCGAACTTTGGATACCCTCCACCATAGTTATACTGACAGATATATGTAATGAAAATATGGGGAACATACCAAAAGTGGGTATATACCTATAATTCTACAAACCGATTTATGTAAACCATTATGTACACCAAATACAAACTTCAGCAATTTTTAATGGGGATTTTTCCTGAAATCTGCAAGATCCAAAAAGTGGACTGATACTGATAACGCATGGTAGAGTATAAAATCCTCAAACTACTGTAATTTAGATTACAAAGTTATATGAGGCTATGCCTAAAGGGGGGCTAATATTGATTACATAGTGTAGGAAAATGGTGAGTATTTTGGGATATCATTATATGAGGGCTATGCCTAATTAATGACCGGTATATGCCAATATTGAACCCAATATTTTAATTGTTTATCTCAATTCTTTCCTTCAGGAGGTATCACTATATTGAGGAAATGCCTAAGTGTCTGCCAATTCGGTTGAAAACCGCGCTCAAGAACCCCAAAATACCGAAAATTGGGGGGTACCCTTATATGGGGGCTACCCGAAAAAATTGACCTATATTTATAATTTCTAGTATAGAGATTTGCTACCCAATACGAACTCAAAGTACCGAATTTCAGCGAATTCGGTTGAAAACCGCGCTCAAGAACCCCAAAATACCGCCAAATTGGGGTACCCTTATATGGGGGCTATCCGAAAATATGGACCTATATTCATAATTTTTTGTGGAGATATTTTGTACCTATTAAGAACTCAAAATACTAAATTACAGCTAATTCGGCGGAAAAATACGAGCAAAACCCCCCAAAATACTGCGAATTAGGAGGTACCGTTATATGGGGGCTACCAGAAAAAGTGGACCTATATTTATAATTTTTTGTGGTGATATTAAGTAATCAAATCAATGAATTCGGTTGAAAAACGCGCTCAAGAACCCCAAAATACCGAAAATTTGGGGGTACCCTTATATGGGAGCTATGCTTAAACGTGGACCGATAAAGCCCATCTTCGAACTTGACCTGCCTGCAGACAAAAGACGACTCTATGCAAAATTTTGGCGATCTATCTCCATTCGTTTAGACGCTAGAGTGATTACAACAGACAGACGGACAGACAGACAGACAGACGGACATGGCTATATCGTCATAGAATTTTACGCTGATCAAGAATATATATACTTTATAGGGTCGGAAATGATTATTTCGATGTGTTCCAAACGGAAAAAAAACTAATATACCCTCCATACTATGGTGGAGGGTATAAAAATTGGGACCCAAATTTTACGTTATGTTCTTTCCTGAATCGTAAACTTAATACAACATGACAAGATTTGAATAATTTTTTTTCTGGTAGCCTCTAAATAACGGTATTCCTAATCATCAGTATTTTGCTGGTTTTCTACCGCATCCGGTGTTATTTAGTACTTTAAATTATTATTGGTAAGCAAATCTATCCACCAAAAATTATAAATATAGGTCCATATTTTGGCGTAGCCCCATATAAGGGTACCCCAATTTTCTGTGTTTACATATAATTCCCATATATATATATGTGCAATTTAGACCCAAAGTTTGCCCAATTGGCACACTATTTTATACAATGTACTGAAGTTAGTATAGCCTGTCAAATTGGTTCCGGTTTATAGAACGTCAGTTGATACCTATGGATTTTTAATATGTAGCATTAAGGAAGGTATTGCGATGCAAAAATGTTCGAAATTAAGCTATATCGGCCCTGAATTAGGCATAGCATCTCATATAATGATAACTCCAAATATTAGGTAATTCCTACTCGATGTAATCAGTATTGTTCCTGCTTAGGTATAGCCTCCAGGGACCTACGCATACAATTTTTTTCCGTGTAATGACAAAACAAAAACGATTCCAAAACTGTTTAATTCGACCACAAACTCCTTGGAATTACTGAATATATATTTAAATCGGTCCGCGACGGCTTGTGTTAAAGGATAATGATGCTCTACTGTTGGTTACTGGATGTTGAATTTATGTAGGAACTGAATCAAATCGTTTAAACTGACTTATACAATGAGACGATATTAACATCTTCCCTCAACGTTTTGTAGTGGCTATAGCATTATGTAGATACTGTTTTAATGATTAGACTAAATACGAAAACCCCTTTTAGCGTCATCTTACCCTTTGCATAATTGTTTTACGTGGTGGCTATTTGTAATTTTATAATCTATGCTAGATTAAGGAAAGAAGGAGAGCCTATATATACATTCATTTATTTATGTATGAGTTTTTTTGAAAACACTGTTATTAAAAAC
>NW_026877939.1:0-23013 GCF_032173495.1 Musca vetustissima | reverse complement strand
TTCAGTGTTAAATATATACGCTATAGAATACAAATTTTGTCATTTTTCACACAAAAGTTAGGGTCCATTTGACCCGCTAAATATTGACCGATCTTTATCAAAACAGGCATGCTTATTCTTTGGCCTGATTCGCTTCTCCATGCAAAATTTTACGATGTTCGGACCATTGTTGCGGCCTGTGGAGCGACCAGAAAAACCGATAAAAATTTAGTATTTGGTCCATTTCATCCCCTAAATATTAACCGATCTTTCCCAAAAACAATAGGGGTCTTCATTGGCCAGAACCCATCCTACATGCAAAATTTCGTGAAGATTGGTCCATAACTGTGGCCTGTATCGTGTTTACAAATTATAATGGACGGGCGGACGGACGGACACACATGTCTAGATCGACTCAGCTAGTCGAGATATGACGATCGGTATACTTAAAGGTGGGTCTAGGACCAATATTTCGCGGCGTTACAAACTTTTGGGGCTGCACAAAGCTATAATACCCTGACAACATAGTTGTGTAGGGTATAAAAAAAACAAAGTGATAATAATACATACTATTAATAAATTCAATAAATTATTTACCCTTTGGATAAATAATAGATTTGCATAATAAACAAATAACAACATTATCGCTGGTTATTTCATATAATAAACATTTAATTAAGATAACCAAATTAAAGATAAACAAAACGAGTAGCGAGTACAGCAAATAATAATTATTATCGAAAAATGTCATCATTTCACTGAACATTTGAGTATTTTAATGGATTACAAAACCTCACACAGAAATACGATTTGTCAATTTTATTTTTCAGTGACAATTGAATTAAATGAACTGAAAGAAATTCGAATTCATGTGTATTTGTTTGTAATCCCTTCGCGATATCATGAATGATTGAATGTGATATCCTTGTATGTGGATCACAATGATATTGGTCTTGTTGACAGCTCTATTAATAAACGTATCGATGATATTAATGTCAGAGCCACATTTAATTAAACGATTGGAAAGCATTTTAAAGTGATAGCACAAAAAATTTTCGCAGGTGGTTGATTAATATCATGTAATATTTGATTACAGTGTAACATATATTGCAAATTATTTAATTGCTACCAAGTAATCGATATTAGTACGAGTAATTAAAATAAAAAAAACATTATGGGGTGGCCCGAATGAAGACAAAACTATGCAAATCCTAACGATGCGAGGCTAGCATTATGTGTTGAGCGTGTGGGGAAGACATTGAAACGCTGGAACCGTTCCAGTGCCACTGCCCAGCATTTACATGCCCTCGAAAACAATTCTGGGGATATCTGACATTCTTGGATATGATCGGACTAACCGATCTCAAAAACACGAAATTCCTAGAATCATAGGGAGATAAAACCCAAGATGCTTAATCTAAGTTTAACCTAATTCTAAATTTATTTTCATTTCTAGAGGACACAAGAGGCCTCAACTGGCCTATGTGTACGTCCCCTGCAGTTTCAAAGTATTAGCTGCAAATTTTCATCGACTACATCGACGATGAATTTTCATCGACTACATCACCGGTTATATTAATACTCAGTGGTAATTTGTAAAGTAGTGTCTCGAACCTTAAAAATGTATTAGTTAAGTTTCATCGTTCTAGCTTACGCTAGTCCAAGTTTCGTGCAAATCGAAAAATATATAGGGACATTGGTACACCATTTACCTTAAATCGGGCGAAAATATATATGAGAACTATATCTAAATCTGAACCGATTTTCAGGAAACTTAACACACATCATTCTAGGCCTAATTCATTACGCTGTGCCAATTTTTTTGCAAATCGAGAGATGTGTAGGGACTTTGGTGCACCATTTACATTAAATCGGACGAAAATATATATATGGGAGCTATATCTATATCTGAACCGATTTCACCCAATTTCAATAGGGTTCGTCCTTGGGCCAAATTTCATCCAAATCGGATCATAAATGCGACCTGCACTTTGTTCACAAAAATACATGGACGGACGGACATGCGTAAATCGGAACCATGTATCTATCTCGCTTCCTTTTGCTTGTTACAAACATATGCACAAAGATATAATACACTGTACCACAGTGTGGTGAATGGTTTGGTATAATAAATGTAAGCTGTTGAATGAGTTAACTCTAAATATTCGACTGATATTCTAGATCTCAATCACCAAGAAAGTACTAACAAAGTATATCCTAAAATGTCCGAAGAAGAATAAATAATTGCTCTCTTTTGTCCTCTCCGAAACTTTATATAAAATGACGATACCACTAAACAATTATGATGGCAGACACAAAATCGTTGGTCTATTTGACACACCAAATATTGATCGATCTTCATCTGAACAAGCAGGCCTTTATGTGGCGAAATTCCCATCCACATGTGAAAAAAAAGTTGTTGGTGTTTGTTTTTATCAAAACCTATACTTTGTTATAATAGAAACCTAAACCTAAAACTAAAGGATAAGTCAGAAACCAATATTTCGTAACGTTACAATATTTTTGGGCCACACAAACGAATACCAACATATGCTATACATTGTACTAGAGAATATTAGAAAGCCATACTTACCCCAAAAACTATCGCTCTTTTCACTCTTTTCCACTGCACTTATGTTCAATATTTATTTATAAATGGGGGTTAGGTTTTAGTTCTTCCTTCCTTAGACACATTCATGTGAAATTTGTGCCGAAATTTATAATAAATGACAAAACTTAATAAAAGATTTTGGATAACATTATCTGCATTGGCATTTGATGTGTCCACTTTAACTAAATTAAAATGACTTTATTTAAAATTTAATTACATTTTGCAAAGAAGATTGACACCGGCCGACCAACCCACCAATTTTAAATAAATTAAACGTTGCAATATTCAGAATTTCAATTTAGAGCTTGCCAAAAATCGGTCACACAAATTCAAGTAAATTTCCCATTATTGTTGCAAGATTTTTCACATGACACAATATATGAACATATATGAATTAAATCAATATTAGTCTGTTGGTTAGCGTGCATTGATGTAGCACATATACAAACATATTTAGTTGTATGCATACACGTATTAGTACATACGTGCCTGTGGCTGACATAAGTTAAATAGTTGATTCCTTCGTTTTAATTTGTAGCTTTCCAATTGGTTATTGAACACATATTGACAAGACTGTCAACTAAATTAAATTGAACTTACAAAAGTCAAAAGATGCTGCAAAGAGCAACACGCAGCGCCAAACATCACTTTAGGGAACCTCTCAAAGTACATTTCACTTTCATTGTATGACAGGCACATCATGAGTTCAGTATTACAGACATAGAAAAGACCGAAAATGTAATATATTCCTCTTCGTAGTAATATGTGTGCGTTAATTTGGTTTGTGCATATGAAACATGTAGAAAATGTATTAAACTATTATCATGATTATTTGCGATGATCTACAGAATCACTACCTAGTGTCGGTGTGTATAATTGTATAACTTATAATTTTTAAAATTTGTGACCGGTTGTAGGGAAATTCCAGAAATGATGGATCTATATAGCGAAAAGTTGAACTAAATAAATAGTTGGATAAATTTTAAGGTATGTCATGGGAGGTACAGGAAGAAGTTCTCCTATACAACTCACATGTGTAAAAATATTACAAATAATGGTCATGCGCTGATGCACCTACTGATTGGTACAATTTGGCTAGAGGAATACGTGATTGGAACCTCAGCATCCTGTGTCCCATACATGAACCAGTAAGGAAAGCAGTAAAGTCGGACGCTGCCGACTATATGATACCCTTCACCACTTTGGGTATATTCAACAGATGAAGGACCAGTAAAATGAAATTGGATCAATAAATTTTTCATTTGTTCATATATAGAAGCTATATCTAAATCTGACCGATTTCAGGAAACTTAACACACATCATTCTAGACCTAATTCATTACGCTGTGTCATATATCGTGCAATCCGAAAGATATTAAGGGAATCGGACGAAAATAAATATGGGAGCTATATCTAAATCTGAACTGATTTTCAGGAAACTTAACACACATCATTCTAGACCTATTTCATTACGCTGCGCCAAATTTCGTGCAAATCGGAAGATATATAGGGACCTTGGTGCACCATTTACATTAAATCGGACGAAAATATATATGGGAGCTATATTTAAATCTGCACCGATTTTTAGGAAACTTAACGCACATCAACTAATTCATTATGCTGTGTCAAATTTCGTGCAAATCGAAAGATATGTGGACTTTGGTGCACCATTTACACCAAATCGGACGAAAATATATATATGGGAGCTATATCTAAATCTGAACCGATTTTCCCCAATTTCAATAGGGTTCGTCCTTGGGCCAAGTAAGTGACCTATGTCAAATTTCATCCAAAACGGATCATAAGTGCGACCTGTACTTTGTTCACATGCGTAAATCAACTCAGAAAGTGATTCTATGCATATTCTCAAAAGGAACCATGTGTCTATCTCGTTTCCTTTTGCCTGTTACAAACATATGCACAAAGACATAATACCCTGTACCACAGTGTGGTGAAGGATATAAAAAGGAGACAAGACGATATGTACCAACTATAGAGGTCAGCAGTTAAAGTCGGAAAGGACCTATCGGAGCCCTTCAATACCGAGCGAGGATTCAGACAAGGTGACAGTTTGTCGTGTGATCTTTTTAACATCCTGCTGGAAAAGGTCACCCGAGACGCAAAGGTGAACAGAAATTACACTATGTACACCAAACACCATATGTTACTACGCCGATGACATCGATATAATGAGTTGAACATTGTGAGCGATAACAACCACTAAACAAATTAAACAAATTGAGAAGGAGTCTGCCAAAGTGGGTCCGGTAGTAAATGTAGAGAAGACCAGGCTGATGGTATCAACACGCAAGACGTCCAGTGGACCCGAGAACTACAGCTTCGAGGTAGTTAAAGATTTTATATACCTTGGTACCACCATAAATAAAACATATGACATCAGTTTTAAAATTCAGAGAAGGACAGTGTTGGCCAACAGATATTACTTTGGCCTAAGTAAGCAAATAAAGAACAAGGCCAGACCAAACTCACACTCGACAAGACGCTGATACTACCCGTGCTGATACTACTGAAGCATGGTTACTTGATCATCTGCTTGCGCAAGTAACCATGCTTTAGACAAATTCTCCGGAAGATCTATGGGCCGATGTGCGTCGACGGTGAATATCGCCCTCGAACGAACCATGAGCTGTGCCATCTGTTCTCCGACATCGACATTGCCAGTATTACATCTAGAAATTTAAAGAATACTATAAAAAAAAATTTGGGGGACCTATCAAATCAGAGAAACACAATGTATCATCTTCGAAATCAATCTTATGTTGGCAAACATATTATGGTGTGTAAAGTTAGTTTTAAGTTAATTAAAGTTTGAAGCATCTACAAAGTTTGAATGAAATCGGTTGCTCCATTCGATATAGAGGTGTATATTCCAAATACTTACAGTAGATCGGGACTTTTCGACGAATGGGTTCGAAATGTGGTCTATAACCTTGACCATAAGGCTAACGACGCATATGTGGGGGCTATGTAGAAACAGTGTTTTATATTGATAATGTACTATTAAGCTTTGTTTATCCACCGCGTATTCGAAATTACAGGCACTTCCTAATGCACTTCGAATGAAAAATGTGCCTACGATATATAAGTAGCAGTAAGTAGAGTAGAAGATGTATAGTGGTTTTTGGAACCGATCATGGTGTTGTGGCTAGGTTCCCATTCATGAAAAAATAAATAAATTGAAATTGAAAATCGTACCCGATGCTTCTGATATTGCTAATTTTTAGTAAGAATGATGTTAAGGATGGGAGGTACCCAAAAATGTGGACCAATATTGATAATGGCTAGCGGCAATACCAAAACATTAACATTTTTAATGCTCCGTCTTAAATATGGAGAGCTGTATCGCAATTTAAACAGATAATCGGACATGGCTTAATCGTCGGAGATTTTTATTCTGATCAAGAATACAAATATTTCAAATATTTTGAGGTATTCAAACGGAAAGACAAAAGAAAGTCCGTATGCTGTATGGTACAAAAATCCATTCATATATTTGGAAATTCCATACTCTGAAATCTCTTAACACATGATGGCTCCAGAACTGAATGTACATATCTATCGACAAACCCCGCCGTTACTTTCATATTTATTCTATTATTGATTGTTTTTATACCCTTCACCACACTGTGGTACAGGGTATTATGTCTTTGTGCATATGTTTATAATACACAAAAGGAAACGAGATAGACCCATGGTTCCTTTTGAGAATATGCATAGAATCACTTTTTAAGTCGATTTATGCATGTCCGTCCGTCTGTCTGTATGTCTGTCCCTGTATTTTTGTGAATATTTATGATCCGAATTGGATGAAATTTGGCACAGCTCATTTGTTTGGCCCAAGGAGGAACCCTATTGAAATTGGGAAAAATCGGTTCAGATTTAGATATAGCTCCCATATATATTTTCGTCCGATTTAATGTAAATGGTGTACCAAAGTCCCTATATATCTTTCGATTTGCACGAAATTTGATTTAACGTACTGAATTGGGCCTAGAGTGATGTCTGCCAAATTTCGTGAAAATCGGTCCAGATTTGGATATAGCTCCTATATATAGTTTCGTCCGATTTCATGTAAATGGTGCACCAAAATCCCTATATATCTTTCGATTTGCACGAAATTTGACATAACGTACTGAATTAAGCCTAGAATGATGTCTGCCAAGTTTCGAGAAAATCGGTTCAGATTTAGATATAGCTCCCATATATATTTTCGTCCGATTTAATGTAAATGGTGTACCAAAGTCCCTATATATCTTTCGATTTGCACGAAATTTGATTTAACGTACTGAATTGGGCCTAGAGTGATGTCTGCCAAATTTCGTGAAAATCGGTCCAGATTTGGATATAGCTCCCATATATAGTTTCGTCCGATTTCATGTAAATGGTGCACCAAAGTCCCTATATATCTTCATTTGCACGAAATTTGACATTACGTTGAATTAAGCCTAGAATGATGTCTGCGAAAGTCCCTATATATCTTTCGATTTGCACGAAATTTGGCATTTGAACGTACTGAATTGAGCCTAGAGTGATGTCTGCCAAATTTCGTGAAAATCGGTCCAGATTTGGATATAGCTCCCATATATAGTTTCGTCCGATTTCATGTAAATGGTGCACCAAAGTCCCTATATATCTTTCGATTTGCACGAAATTTGACATTACGTACTGAATTAAGCCTAGAATGATGTCTGCCAAGTTTCGAGAAAATCGGTCCAGATTTAGATATAGCTCCCATATATAGTTTCGTCTGATTTCATGTAAATGGTGCACCAAAGTCCCTATATATCTTTCGATTTGCACGAAATTTGACATAACGTACTGAATTGAGCCTAGAATGATGTCTGGTATGTTTCGTGAAAATCGGTCCAGATTTAGATATAGCCCCCATATATAGTTTTGTCCGATTTCATGTAAATAGTGCACCAAAGTCCCTATATATCTTTGGATTTGCACGAAATTTGGAATAACGTACTGAATTTGATGCTGAAATGATGTGTGCTGAGTTTCGTGAAAATCGGTTCAGATCTATATATATATATATATATATATATATAATCTAAATAACGTACCAAGTTCTTATGTTGCAAAGCGTTTTGAATTTAATCCAGAATGATGTGTGCCAAGTTTAGTGAAAATCGGTAGAGATTTAGATATAGCTTCCTTATATTATAGATTGATTTTAAGTAATTGACGCACCAAGGAACCAATATATGGCTGATAGGAACAAAACGTACTGAAATTAGTATAAACTAACCTGTGACAAGTTTCGTTGAAATCGGTTCATATTTTGATATAGCATCCATATATAAGTAAATTGTGCATCAAACTCCTCATATCTGTTAGATTGACATCAAATTTTGCACAGCGTACAAAGAAGTACAGACCTAGCCCAACGGATGATATTTGTTTGATGTCGATTTACATACTTTTGTTCCATTGTTCCATTGTAATATACCCATAGTGGTGAAGGGTATCATATAGTCGGCCCCGTCCGTCTTTACTACTTTACTTACTGGTTTTTTCATACAAAAAGGAAAAATCCCACTACTTTGATGATGATATCAAACCGAACTAATTTACACTAATTTTTCGTTCCTAATTCAGCTATTTTCTTTTTTCGATTCTCTGATTTAGCGTTATTTTCTGGAACAAAACTAACAATACTTTAGAAAAAACTACCAGAACTACTTTCATACCTGACAAGTAAATTAATTGCATTTATTCGACATTAGCTCTCTTTCTCTCTGGGGTACTTAAAACCAACTGGAAAACGAAATTAGTACCACGCTAACGTTTTCATTCATTTTTATGCGGATGTTCTGTAAATTGAACTCATTTAAAGGATTTCCGTTTTCTGGCGAAGTCTGGCGAATGCAGGGAGCCAAATGGTATTGGTTACATGGACGTGTGTTGGTTGAGCAAATCCATTGGCATTTAGATAAATTGCAGAAGGATGTTAGTTGCAAAAATTATGAAATCGCATAAGCAGTTTTGGAGTAGTAAAATTGGGAGTACGTGATATATTTATTTTCATAATTTTTTTTCACAACTTCGGAGATTCTTATTCGTTGTTAATACATACTGCCTATTTATATATAGTTCAGTGATAGTTCAACTTAAATCAGAAAAGAAACCAGTAAATTATGATATGATACCCTACAACATTTTGGATATTAGGACTGGTGGACATGTGTCGTTCTCTTCCTCTGTGAAAGATTATCCCCTTCTTCAAAAGTTGTGCCTTGTTTTGTAGATCGAAGACTTGGGAGCTATATCTAAATCTGAACCGATTTTAACGAAGCTTAACATACATCATTCTACATTTAGTTCAATATGCTATGCCAGATTTCGTGTAAATCGAAAGATATATGGGGCTTTGGTACATCATTTACATAAAATCTGAACCGTTTTTTGGGCCAATTAAATGAGGTGTGCAAAGTTGATCCAATTCGGATAATATATGCGGCCTGTACTTTGTTTACAATTTAACATCAACAGACGGATAGACGGACTCATAGAAAGTGATTCTATGAGTATTCTTCATTTCGTTTCCTTTTGCCAGTTACAAACAAATGCACAGAGACTAATACCCTGTACAAAAGTGTGGTGAAGGGTATAAAAAAATTCTACAAAATATCATTCAATAAACGTCATCATTCACTTCATTAAAGAAACTAAGAATAAAAAATACGAAAAACAATTCATGATCTGTCATAAAAACAACAGTCAACGAAAAAAATATTGATACTGAAAACACGCCAACTGATATTCACTTTTCCTTTATACACACACACACCCAAACACACTCGAGCGCCTGACACTGAACCCATTGGCGATAGTCCTCAATACATTGTGGCACTTCAACACAGATATTGGAAACATATTGACAGTTATTGCAACAATGTTCAAGGTGAAGAGTGCAGCAAAATGCGAATATGATCCAGAAATAATTCAAAAAAAAAAAAATTGGGACAATGTCAGAGTAGTTGATTGCATGCGACATTGATGACTGGCGATGACAACAAGAAATGATGCAAACTCTGGCAAGTAAAGTGAAAGTCAGTTGCCTTTTCGTGTAAATTTTTAGTAATAATAAGGCACATATTTTTTGAGATATTGTGGAGACAAAAAGCGAACAAATCAACATGAATTTAGTTTAGTTAATATAAAATGAAAAGAAAGAGACTAATATTTGAAGATTCGTATGACTGAAGAAGTAGGGATGGCTATTACGGACATAATATTTATGACATAAAGAATTTATTATTTCCATGACCTCTTAGACTTCCACGATCTATAGAGGAGATAGAGACTTTATTTTGAGTGCAGAGAGACCAATGCTCCTCAATAGTTATACCCTTCACCACACTGTGGTACAGGGTATTATGTCTTTGTGCATATGTTTGTAACAGGCAAAGGTATTGAGATAGACCCATGGTTCATTTTGAGAATATGCATAGAATCACATTCTGTCCGTCCGTCCATGTATTTTTATGAGTAAAGTACAGGTCGCATTTATGACCCGAATTGGATGAAATTTGGCACAGCCCACAGGTTTGGCCCAATAACGAACCCTATTGAAATTGGAAAAAATCGGTTCAGATTTAGATAGGTAAATGGTGCACCAAAGTCCCTGAAAATCATTAGATTTGCACAATATTTGGCATACCGTACTGAATTAAGAACGCAATTATGTTATGCAAAATTTCGGGAAAATCGGTTCAGATTTAGATATTGCTCTCATATATAGTTTCGCCCGATTTGAGGTAAATGTTCCATCAAAGTCTCTGAAAATAATTAGATTTGCACTAATTTTGGCATAGCGTACTGACTAAAGTCCATAATAACGTGTGTTTAGTTTCTTGAAAATCGGTTCAGATTTAGATATAGCTCCCATATATAGTTTCGTCCGATTTTAAGTAAATGGTGCACCAAAGTCCCGGAAAATCATTAGATTTTCACGAATTTCGGGCTAGCGTACTCATTTAAGTCTAGAATTACGTGTGCTAAGTTTCGTTAAAATCGGTTCAGATTAAGATATAGCTCCCATACATATTTTCGTCCCATTTTATGTAAATACTGAACCAAAGCCCCCTATATCTTTCGATTTTGGTATAGCGTACTGAATTACGTCTAGAGTGATGTATGCAAAGTTTCGTGAAAGTCGGATCAGATTTACAAAAATCTTCTATATATATTTTCGTCCATGTGTAGGGATTGGTGTTAGTCGGTTTAGATATAGATAAAGATCACATATTTAAGTTCGATCAATGTCGATGCCAATGTAGAATATACCCAGTGCTATAGTAGTGATGAAGGGTATCATATAGTCGGCCCAGTCCGACTTTACTACTTTCCTTACTGGTTTTCCATTTCTTGGTTTATCCATTTTGTTATCTCTGGAATAGTATTTGTTCCACTAATTTATGCATCCATTTCCTTTTTATTTCTCATATCCTGTGAATTAAAATTTCTCTATTATCTCAATTAGCCTGTGAGTACAATTTGACAACAAAATTTTTAATTTATGCTTCTAATTTATGGTAATGGGGTTTCTTACCTTTTTATGTTACATTTCCGAATTAAGGGCGCTTTTTTTTGCAGATTACATTTTTAATTCATATTCATACATTATGGAAATAAGTTTCTCTGTATTTCTTTGGAATTTATCCAAAAACAAAAATCCTAAAACACTATAAAGAAACAAGAAAAAAACTCCACATAAAATACGGAAATGTTAATATGTACATACATTTTATGTATCACTTTTCTTTTCCCCATTCTGAACCACAAAATTCAACAGATGTCAGCATATTTTGCTACAATTTACCAAATACTCGTTGTAATATATTGCGTCAAATTTCCCAATGGTATTCTCGATTTTATTAACTGTTGAATTAAGACTATAAGTAACCATAAAATCATTTTATAGTTAAAACGTGCCAACTGGAACTCCAATGGCAATACAACAATGAAACAAAAATGTTGTATTCATAGTTTTTCGCTAGACAGCTACAAATAGCTGCAGTATATTTGACTGGCGGAAAGCTCTTTCTTACAAATAGCAGCGAACACAGTAAAGAAGGATATGTTAAATTGGTTTATTTATTATGGATAGCTGCGTGTTGGGGTTGTTGTTTCTACTTTACTTACAATTGAAAAATTGTTCTCCAATTTTAAGTAGAGTAGAAACAACAGAAAATAATACGTGGCTATGTATACACTCACACATATCATTCATAGAACTGATAACCCAATCTATATCGGGTATATTTTCAAGCATCAACACAAGCGTATTTTCAGTAACAATATTTTTGTTATGGCAGGATTTTCTTAATTAACACAATAAAGAAGGAATATTAGTGCAAAAAGCGCCAAAGAAGCATGCCTGTTTGGATAAAGGTCTATAAATATTTAGCGGGTCAAATTGTAACACAGTGTGGTGAAGGGTATACAAATATACGCCTCATTGAAAAAAATATTCTTTAAAAAATGCATGCTGGTTGCTCTGATAGTCCTGGGAAGAATAATTTCTACAAATTCATTCAATTTCTCTGATGGTGCTTGAGAAAATATACTTTATGCCAGTGAGCGGAGCAATATAGTCGGACGGGCCGAACTTTCCTTACTGGTTTAAGGTTGACAATGAGTGTTTTACTCAGCAAGATTTCAAACCAAATATTTGTTCCCATTTGTTTTTAGTCCTTTGAAACCACAGTGCCTCTATTACATTCTAACGAACAAACAATCTTTAGAAACCAGTAAGGAAAGTTCAATAGTCGGACGGCGCCGACTATATGAGACCCCTCACCATTTTCAATATCCTGTAGATAGAACGTTCATAGAATCTGTGGAGGACCATTGAGATGGAATCAAGCGAAATTAAATGTGATATCTAAATAAATATTTGAACCAATTGAAAAACCCCATACACATACCATTCTGAAATCAATGAAAAATTGCATGTCAAACGGACAGACTTGGATTCTTTGGAGTACCATTTTTATGAAATCGAGTCAAATTATGTATGGCAGCTATATATACACATGAACCTAATTGAGTAACCGTTGCAAACACCATTTGTTTTGTGTAATCACTATATTAAATTTAATACCCTCTGCTTAATTTCGTGTAACCACCATTCACATAAAAACAAGCGAAAATATACATAAGACCTATATCAAAATCTGAACCGATTTCCACAAACCTTATCACGCATAATTTTTTTTCTCAATAGCATCCGCTATGCAAAATTTTACTCAATCAGACAAATATTGGAAGTTTTGTGTATCATTCACAAAAAATCGGACGAACCAATATATAGGAGCTATATCTAAATCTGAACTGTCTGTAAAAAACTTCGCAGACATCATTCTGATCTAATGCAATACTCTGTGCAAAATGTTGCCCCAATCGGACAAATATTGGGAGATTTGTGTATCATTCACGAAACTATATATGGGAGCTATGTCTAAATCTGAACAAATTTTAACAAAACTTCGCAGACATCAGTCTGGACTCAATTCAGTACTCTGTGCAGAATTTTGTCCCAATCGGACAAATATTGGGAGTTTTGTACACCATTCACATAAAATCGGACGAAACTATATATGGGAGCTATATCTAAATCTGAACCGATTTTAACAAAACTTCGCAGACATCAGTCTGGACGTGATTCAGAACTATGGGCAAAATTTTGTCCTAATCGGACACATATTGAGAGTTTGGTGCATGATTTACATAAAATCGGACGAACTATATATGGGAGCTACATCTAACTCTAAACCGATTTTAACAAAACTTCGCAGATATAAGCCTGGACCTAATTCAGACTGGACTTAATTCAGTACCCTGTGCAAAATGTTGTCCCAATCGGAAAAATATTGGGAGTTAGGTACATCACTCACATACAATCGGACGAAACTATATATGGTCTACCTCGATTCCTTTTGCCTGTTACAAACATATGCACAAAGACATTATATCCTGTACCACAGTGTGGTGAAGGGTATAAAAACGCCTCTGGCAGTGCATCATAAAATTTCCATTTTTCTTCCTTCCACATTTTTTCCTAATACATCTTAACCCTTTATGTGTGCATGCAAGCTAATTCAAATGCAAAAGCATCATATACGCCAAAATTTGCAATTTAGTAGATTTGAATAAAAAAGCCCAAGTCATAATATTCGATGATATTCAATGGGCTTGCAAATCGACAAAAGCCAAGTCAGCAGAGGAATTCATGATATTATCGTTTCAGTTTTTTTCCTTCATGCCCTAAAGACATTTTTATGGAAAATGATTTTCAAATATTTACATTTCTCAAGTTATTGAACACACACACAGAACTATCATCATTGTCGTCATCGCCATAAAAAATGCATGCCTTGCCAAACTAAAATGCAATTTTGGAAATAAATTCAAATGTCATCGTTTTGGGGGAAAACTTCTTGTTCAACAGCCATAAAAAAAGAAAAATATAGAACTTCTGATGATGCTAAAATTATTTGTCTTTTAAAACAACTCAAATTATTGCCACATTGAATAATTTCCATAATTTGAATAAATTCCAAAATAAATATCCATCTTTTATTGTTCAACTAAGTTGTTCTTTATTTTGAATTTGTTTGCTGATTAAATATCAAAGAATGCATTTTTCTCATCTAAACAAGGTGGTGAATATAAAAGGCCCCTCAAGTATTCCTACCAATAACTATTAATATGGACTCATGTTGAAGGGTATACAAAAATCGGCCAGCCGACCATAACTACGTTTTTTACTTGTCCAAGTAAATTTTCCCTTCGGGCTTTCCTATCAACCCAGAAAAGTTATTTCGATTATGAAAAATCTCATTTTTTATTGTGGTTTCGGCATTTTGACAAAGGGACACGAATATTTCGAAAATAACAATGGTTATGTGGGATGGATGATTTGTTTTCCAGTAATCCTATTTTATGATTTATGTATTTTATTATTTTTGGAAAACCCATAAAACTAACTTTCTAAAAGCGGGTTTAGTGTTTGGTCAGTTCCAATTTTGTTTCAGATAGTTGAAAAATGTGGTCTTATGATGACATGTTTGAACAGTCATCCATGCTGTGAATATATTGTCATTTATTTTCATGTAACATGTTTTGTGTATTTCTAAATTTATATACAAATAGACTACATAACTTATCATTATCATATTGCAGATATTTGGTTGCAGTTGTTACTTAGTAAAATGTCAAAAACGTTTATCAGTATTGTCTGAGAAAGGTCAGTCATTCATTTATTATTTATGATCAAATATAATTTGATTTATGAACATTTGTGTGGATATCAAAAGGATTGTCCTGCATACGAATGGTGATACGGTCAAGGTTATAGACAAATACATAAGTAGAGTGGAATATATATACTGACATGGTTAAGTTAATTGGAATTATTTATAGAAAAGTATAGCTAGCACACATTAGCTCAACAACGTTTGCTACAACACAACAGTAGATTTTTGATGATTTTTGTTCCAAACTTAATCCTTATATCTTTGTCTGCGGCTAGGGCAGACTCTTTATGAGATGGCATATCTTCAGTTCATCGCCAAGGGCTTTCATCGTAATAAGCAGTTCTACGCTGGGAAAATGGACAGGGACCATGAGCTCGATTGTATCACAGTGTTTTTAAGTAGATTTATAAACTTAATTTCGTAAAACTTATAATAAATACTTTAAATGTTCTTATTCACCTCATTCCACGTACATTCTCTCAAACACATTTACACGTAAAGCATACAGTTCCATAATTGTTCCTTAATAATTGTATAGGCAATTTGAAGTTCATCAAATATTTAAAGACACCATTAAAAGCATATTGAAATACCGCACAGTGGCTGATTTGTATACAATATAGTTTCGCATCTTAATCAGCATATATTTGCACGTGCTTTCCATTAAATTTATATTTTTGTATGTATCTTTTATAGGGTCTTTGTGTACCATTTGTGTGAAATCGAACAAAAGTATATATGAGACCAATTTGAAGAAAACTTGGCACATGCCATTTGATATCCTATCATTCTAATGACAACTCGGAGCGTTGATTGGTTTTTGGCGTAACTTTTAGATATACATTGCAGACGACATATATAATTTTTAAAGATTTTATAACGTTCATTGCTTCTAATGTAAAATACGTTCTGTTGTTTGCATTTTAGGTGGAGATATACATTATTATACTATTTTAAGTAGAAATAGATGTTTGGAGGAAAAAAATATCTTATAGAATTTGAACCAATTTCTATTCAAAGCGGTCCACTGTGTGAAGGGAAATTTTCCTGTCCCAATTTATAAATTATTCTTTAACATCGTTGTCAAATTACATATATCAAAATCTCACAACTTTTTTGAGGGTGGCACATAACACGTTCTGTATAATAAAATGTTGTTGCACATTTACACATAGTTATTACTATACACATACAATGAACGAAGTTCCTCACAGTTAAAACCAGTAAGGAAAGCTCAAAAGTCGGACGGGGCCGACTATATGATACCCTTCACCACTTTGAGTACATACAAGAGATGCTAATATATACAGTATCCTTATAGAACAGATTTAGCATCTTTGGAGGACCATATAATCGGGCGAAATTAAATGTGTGATATACATAGATATTTGAACCACTGAAACATACACATACAATTCTAATATCTATAAAAGAATGTATGAGATCTATATGTAAATCAAGACCTAATCGAGCAACCGTGGCATACACCATCTAGTATTCTGCAGCACATTCCGCAGTGCACAATTTCATATCGGTAGAAGAAATCTTTATTATTTGATACACAAATTGCATGAACTGAGACGAAAATATATAGAGGTTATATTCACATATGCACCATTAATGCACCATTTGCATGAAATTGGACGAAAATATTTTGTCTCAATCGAAGAAACCTGGGGAGTTTGGAGCACAATTTACCTTTAATCGGGCGAACTATATATGGGATCTATATCTATATGTGATCCGATTTCAAAAAAACTTAACACGCTCTATCCTCTCTATCTCTATCGGGCAAACATTGGGTGTTAGGTGCACCATTTATATAAAATCAGACCAAGCTATATATTATGCCAAATTTCGTCAAAATCGGACAAAAATTGGGAGGTTGGTGCTCCATTTACATAAAATCGGAAGAAGCTACATATATGGGAGCTATATCTATATCTGATCGATTTTCAATTAAACTTAGCACGCTCTATCCTAGTTTCAATTCCATACGTTATGCCAAATTTTGTCTCAATCGAAAAATAATTGGGAGTTTGGTGCACCATTTACATAAAACCGGACGAAGCTATATATGGGATCCGATTTCAATGAACCTTAACACACTCTATGCTAGTCACAATTGCTTACGTTATGCCAAATTTTGTCTCAATCGAACAAAAATTGGGAGTGTACCATTTACATAATATCTGAATATATCTGAACTGCTTTTTACAAAATTTCACAGACATAAACTGGACTTAGTTCATTACGCAGTGCAAAATGTTGTGTCCGTATGGACAAATATTGGAAGTTTGGCGCACATTTTAGTTGAAATCGGACCAAAATATATATGGGAGCTAATCTAAATCTGAACCGATTTTCTCCAATTTCAATAGGGCTGTGCCAAATTTCATCCAATTCGGATCATAAATGCGACCTGTACTTTGCTCACAAAAATACATGGACGGACGGGCATGCATAAATCGACTCACAAAATGATTCTATGCATATTCTCAAAAGGAAGCATGAGTCTATCTCGTTTCCTTTGCCCGTTACAAACAAATTCACCACAGTGTGGTGAAGGGTATAATTATGGTCTAATCAAATTAAATAGCAGGGAACATGAACCAAATTCATTCATGAACAAAGTGAAAGTACGTTTAATAAATACCTCCACTTCCTAATTAAAAAGATTCCCTTCACAGTCAAAAACACACACACATATGAATATGAAACATAAATTGGATTTTAATTTAATGGGACCCCCCATTCTCGATTTTTTATTTTTAAGATTTTAAATGGGCTGGTAAATGAATACCAATGCATGTTAAGATTTTTAACTTTGCACATACATATATATTTGAAGATTTAAAAACGAAGAAAAATAATTTACAAAAATTTTTTTTGTTGTTTTTTGTTATGAAAGAAATGTCCTTATTTTTGATGGCGGGCATGATAGCTCCTCACGGAATCCGAAAATTCCAACGGTGTTAGAAAGAGTACATGTCTGGCTCTCGTGTGAACTAGAATAATTGACTTCGCTCAACAATTAACAAAAAGGCAGAACTTTGTTTTTTTTTTTTTTTTTTTTTTGTGGCCTATTTTTGATCATAAAAACTAAGTTTAAAAATAAGGAAGATCTTCACCGATTGGCTTTATCCTAGTTCATGCAATAGCCACACACTCTCAGAGAAATGTCCCAAAATTTTCGTGCCCGCCATTCGCAAAAACGCTGTTTAAACGCGTTTAAAGTTTGAGAAGCCCTCTTTTTGTCCTGATGCTAACACAATAAATCGGCTATATCTTCAAAAATTGTTGACATTTTCACTTGAAAATTTATAGAGACATTCTTGAAGTAGTGTAGTTTAAAGTTAAATCAAAATAAAAAATTAAATTTTTTGAAAGCGAGAATGGGTGGGGTCCCCTTAATCTTAATTTTAATTCAAAATTTTTATAGGTATTTTTTTAGATTTTTATGTGTCTTGTAGGAAAAATGTAAACATAACAAAACTGTATAAATGTCTCTAATTATAATTTTATAATGCTTTACATATTTTCATTTATTCTCAAAAAAGTGTGTCCTATCTTACTACGGTATCATCCCCAGAAATTTTAATGTTGCCCTGTTTTATCGCGCTATTACAATTCATAACATATAAAAATTAATAAAACTGTGAGGATATGGTTAAGGTAAAGGTAATTACATTTAAACGTGCTATAAACACAACCCCATTCTTGAACTTCTATTATGTTCATCTTAATAGACACACCTTTAAGTTATGTAAGTTTAGCTACACTGATGGTCAAAAGTAAAGCAACTCGAATGTAATCAGAACAAAGCCCAGTAGCTTATTTAAAAACACACATAACGTGGAAGTGTTTCAGGAAACAAGTTGATTAATTTATCCAGTCAGCTGCTTTAATTTTGTCCACCACTGTATGTGCGTACGTGTTTAATAAAATTGTTATTTAGCTTGTGACAACATAATTTAATGATCCTGCCTAATGAAGTGTTAACAATTACCTAATGGAGGACAATAACGTCTTACGACACGCATACATTTTTAATTAGTGTAATATATCTTCGATGGTGTTAAAGATGCTTTAGCGTTTAACCAAAACGAGACAGCAGTCTTTCTACATTCTATGAAAGTCTGCAGTAATTAGCAAATTGATGTTGGCATAATTCACTTTTCGCTACAGAGATACTTTGTCACGACAACAGAATGGCAAAGTCAAAGAACGAAGTATGAGGGTTCATGAAAGGAAAATATAAATTGCGGAATTTTGAAGTTTTGTCCTTTTTTCCAAGTAGACTAAAAATCTGTTTATATTAAGTCACAACTTTTCTTTATTCACAATTTTGTTCCAGGTCAAAGACGAATTACCATCGAAAAACTTCCAAATCATCATCGTGAAAATGATTACTTTAATTGTCTATTCACGTTTTGTTTATTCTAGATGTGACAGTCAATGGAAACATACATCCTGCATACACATTTCACCTAAACATGTTTTGTTTCCCTAGTACTGCACCAAAACGAACAAAGAGTGAATTCGGAAAAGGTAAAATTATGCGTTAACATTTGCCACATTTTTGCCAATAAATTCGTGTCTTATTTTTGAATTGTTTGCAATATATCTATGCGTGGCAAGCAATTGCTTCTTCTTTTTGTGTGGGATGTGTGCACAACACGGAGATTTCATAAACGGATGTTGAATATTTTACCTCTTACGTGTTTCGTGCATGTGAAATGGTGCCATCATTAGATCCGTTGCATTTGCGAGGGAGTGATAATCATAATAACACGTTGTTAGTGGTGGCATACAAACGTGCATCTGTTTAACAAACAAAGCAATGTGTGGTATTTTACAGGATTATGGAATGGAACAGTGGGGTAGGAAAAAATATTGAGTTTTTGTGTTATACAAAAAAATGCAGCTACAACCATTCGTAACTGGAGTAACTGGACAAAAAATAATTTAAAAACGAGTTAGAAAAGTAGTAAAGTCAGACGGGGCCGACTATATGATACCCTTCACCACTATGGGTATATTAAACCAGTAAGGAAAGTAGTAAAGTCGGACGGGGTCGACTATATGATACCCTTCACCACTATGGGTATATTAAACAGGAACATTAACATGAAATTGGTTGAAGTAATATATGTAAATATGTAATACTTATCTAAATGTGAATCGCCTAAGATCAATCAATAAACATGTCATTCATTTGTTACGCTATTCTATGCTCAATTTTGTACGATGTGCAAAATTTCATGTCAATCTGAAAAACATGAGGAGTGTAATGCACCATTTACTTAAAATCGGACGAAAATATATATGGAAGCTATTTCCAAATATGAACCGATTTTTTGTCATTTGTCACAGGTTAGGTTATACTAATTTCAGTACGTCATGCCAAATTTCGTGCAAATCGAAAGATATATGGGGACTTTGGTGCACAATTTACATAAAATCGGACGAAACTATAAATGGGAACTATATCTAAATCTGGACCGATTTTCATGAAACTTAGCAGACGTCACTCTAGGTTCAATTCAGTACGCTACGCCAAATTTAGTGCAAATCGAAAGATATATAGGGCCATTGGTGCACCATTTACATAAAATCGGACGAAACTATATATGGGAGCTATATCTAAATCTGGACCGATTTTCACGAAACTTGGTAAACATCACTCTAGGCTCAATTCAGTACATCAAGCCAAATTTCGTTCAACTCGAAAGATATATAGGGGATTTGGTGCAACATATACATAAAATCGGACGAAACTATACATGGGAGCTATATCGAAATCTGAACCGATTTTCCCGAAACTCACCACTCATCATTCTAGACTCAATTCAGTAGGATACACCAAATTTCGTGCAAATCGAAAGATATATAGGAAGTTTGGCACACCATTCATCTTAAATCGGACGAAAATATTTGGGAGCTATGTCTAAATCTGAACCGATTTCAATAGGGTTCGTCCTTGGGCCAAACAAATGATCTGTGCCAAATTTCGACCAATGCGAATCATACATGTGACTCGTACTTTGTTTACAATTTAACATGGACAGACAGACGGACGGACATGCATAAATCGACCCAGAAAGTTTTTCTATGCATATTCTCAAAAGGAACCATGGGTCTATCTCGATTATTTTTGCCTGTTACAAACATATGCACAAAGACATAATACCCTGTACCACAGCGTGGTGAAGGGTGTAAAAAGGTGCATGCTAACAGACGTCACATTTTTGGAGGACCATTAGGGACTAAATTGTGTAAATCGAATTAAAGCATATGTCAATCGGACGCCCGTTGAATATTTCTGTACTCCTACGCAATTACTTCATTCTATGCCCAATTTTGAACGTTGTGCTAAATTTCATCTGACAAGCATAATGTGTTTGGTGCACCACTTACGTAAAATCGGACAATCGGCAATTAGTCAATCAGACGAAACATTGGGTCTTTGTTCGGTCATTTACTTAAAATCGGACGCAACTATAAGCGAGCTGTATCTAAATTTGAACATATTTCAACAAAACTTGGCACACGTTAAATGCAGTAAGTTATGCAAAATGTTATACCAATCGGCCAAACTTTGTGTCTTTAGTGCACCATTTACTTAAAATCGGAACTATATATGAGAGCTATATCTAAATCTGAAACTTGACATACGTTATGTCATACTAACTTTAATACTTTGTGCAGAAGTTTGTGCCTATCGGCCTAACTTTGGTCTTTGATGTACCATTTACTTAAAATCGGACGAAACTGTGTATGGGAGCTATATCTAAATCTGAACCGAATTTTCCCAATATAAATAGGGTTCGTCCTTGGACCAAATAAATGAGCTGCACCAAATTTCAACCAAATCGGATTATAAATGCAACCTGTACTTTGCTTAATGTTTAAAAAATTCACTGGTCTAAAAAAACAGTAAAGAAAGTCGGACGGGGCCGACTATATGATACCCTACACCACTTTGGGTACATACAAGAGATGTAGAATATCCTTTAGATAGAATAGTCATATCATCTTTGGAGGACCATTGAAATGAAATCTAACGAAATTAACTGCGTGAAGTTATAGATATTTGAACTCAATTAAAACAACCCATACAGATACAATCTGAAATCTATGAAAAATTTAATGTCAAGCATCGAGCAAAATATATATATATATATAAATATAATTGATGTTTTTGAGCAAAAAAATGCGACCTGTACTTTGTTCACAAAAATACATGGACGGACAAACGGACGGAGTGATAGACGGACATTCAAAATCGACTCAGAAATTGATTCTACGCATATTCTCAAAAGAAACCATGGGTCCATCTCGTTTCCCTTTTGCATGTTAGAAACATATACACAAAAACATAATACCTTGTACCACAGTGTGGTGAAGGGTGTAGTTGAAATAATTGTTTTATCCCACTGTGCAGGAATATTCCCTGTGAGAATACTAATGTGATTGCAGCGAAATTGAATTTGGAAACAAATGTGCGACTGTCGAATTTAATTTAGAGTTAGCACAACGCACGTCGTTATTAAATCAGTTATAATTTAAACCAGTATGGAATGTAGTAAAGATGGACTGGGCCGACAATACGATCACAATTGCATGCCAATGTTCCCTCGAAGGAACATACTCATGCCTTTCTCCAACCTATGCTAAATTTAATTCGGGAAGATTTAGAGTCGTCTGCATATATAACATTGACATTATAACAAAATTGACATCCGCTATTCGGTTCGCCGCACTGTTACAAATTTAATCTCAATCCGATAGCCGTTGGAAATACGTATGGAAGCTATGGCTGCATCTGCACCAATTTCGACAAAACGCAATAATGTTATTCAAGTCTCAATTTGATAAGTTGTGCAAATTTTCGTGTTAATCGGACAAACATTAGTGGTTTGGTAATCGGAACTATATATAAATCTGAACCGATTTTTCGGCCAAATAAATCAGCTGTACCAAATTTCATCCAAATAAATCTGTACCAAACATGCATAAATCGACTTAAAAAGTGATTCTATGCATATTCTCAAAAGGAACCATCTATCACGTTTCCTTTTGCCTTTTACAAACATATGCACAAAGACATAATACCCCGTACCCCAGTAT
>NW_026877938.1:0-23330 GCF_032173495.1 Musca vetustissima | reverse complement strand
TGTGTAATGAATAATGGGCTGGAATTTTATGTACAAATACCGACAATTTTTTTCATTGAGGATTGTGTAACACGTAACGCACCAAAAATATATTGTGTATTTATGTTATTTATTTTAACTATAAAAAGATTCGCTAACAACGTAGCGGGCCTATGCTAGTAATTTATAACTATTTTGAAGTTCCCTGCCTCTAAAACTTATAAATATATGATGTACTATGAAATTATGGTTAAATCTTGAGAGCAATGTTCAGCTTTAGAAAATATATTTTATTTAATCTATTGGAAATATGCCAATCGACATACATAAAATCTTATGGAATTTATTTTTCATTTTATTTGAAATTGATATAGGATTTCCCATGACATAATTACAGAAGATATTTGAGAATTTTATGATGGCAACCCTTTTTAATTTGAAACTGTAATTATGCCATGATAATCTTTATTCAAAGCAGTCTCATTTGAGAAATTAATGACAACCCTTTTTAATTTGGAACTCTTCTATCAATTTAAAATTGTATGAAAAATAAATTCCATAAAATTTTATGCATGTCGAATGGCATATTTTAAAAAAAAAAAGTGTATACTTTCTGTAAATAAATATATGCTTTTTGTATTAAAATTGCTCTTAAGATATCACTATAGATGTTACAAAATATATTTATAGATTATAGAGGCTGGAAAATTGAAGATAATAAACATTTTGTAATTATTGCCACTGAACACGTGTTGTGCGTACATTATTTCATTTAAATTTTGAAAGCTGAATGTTATCATAAGTAAAATTATGAAAAAATTGGAATCACAGACATATGATGACTGAGCCTACCTTGTGTAATTATGCAATGCATGATTATATACATGGCATAATTATTAAAGGTAGTCTCATTTGATAATCGACGATGGCAACCCCAGTAACTCTGTACTTGATTTTGTCATGGTACAATTATAAATTATTATATTATAAAAGGCAACAGCAAATCCCAGCTGATTTGATTCCAACGTAATACCAGTGTCAATATGAATTTGACAAATTATGTTTTTAAAAATCACCCAACAGGAAAATTGGGAACGGATACAATTTGAAATTGTTCATTATTAAATGTGCTCCCGTATTCAATTTACTCAATCTGCCTGCTGGGAAAGTTTGAGGAAGCACATCTTTCTTCAAGGAATAACTCGCTATTCCCTGCATTTTCATATGTGTTACACATATATATGGAAATGGCTCAAATATAGGAACGATGTGGAAGCGATAGAAATATAAATTTGATAGATTTTAATTCATGTTTTTCAATTTTTATTTTGAGGATGCGAAAATATTTCATTTTCAAAATAAAAATAATTTGATGATAATTTGTTTATTTGTTTACATTTTTCTGTCAAAGGAGTTGACACTAGTAGAACTTACAACAACAAATTTCCATGTGGTTGTTGTATCGTTTTTTTGTACAACAACACTTGCTGTTACCTTCTATTATTATACCATGTGATTTTGTCATTATCAAATAAAATTAATATCGAAACCATAACCATTTACGTACGACGAATGGCATATTTGAAAATATTGAAATAAATTATATTTTAAAATAATTTTATTTCAATATTTATATAAAGTATTATTCCACATAGTCGGTTTCTAACATAGTTGCTAACTTTCCTCTTTCCTTTTTGAGCTATTCAATGAGGAAATCTCAAGGCAGGACAGTTAATGTTATTTATTAACTTCAGTAGTGTTGACGGGTTATTTTGAAGAACTTTTGTATTTTGATTTTGCAAAATAGTCAGGCGTAATCCCAGTTTTGTGTTTTTATAAAAAAAACTATATTGTTACGAATATAACTTTAGATTTAAGTTAATTTAGATTAATTCCGTTAATTTAAGAATTTGAATTGTAACGTAAATTTCTACTACGCAGTTTATTTGAATAACTTCACAACAACAACTACTGTATAGATTTTTCTACATCCTTCCATTTCCTCTTTAATTTTCTATTTTGTTATTGTCGTATAATTCTTGTTAAACGTCATCATTGATGATCGCTTAATTCATCTTTCTTTGTTACTCTCTCGCCTGTATATGTGTTGTTGTTATTGTAAGTTTGTTTACTCAAGTTTGTTGTTGTTATTGTTCACTCAGTAAGTTTGTTGTTGTTATTGTTACTCAATGTGTTTGTTGCATTGGCATTGGTGATCTAGGTGTTACCAGATCGTCTAGAAACTTCTGTAGCGACAGGCAGGGCTCATATAAATAGAGGGAATGGAAAGGCAGTGAGTCAGTTGTGAATCAGATCGCGAATTGAAACCGTCGAGTAAAGTAAAGTGCAAAGTAAAGTTGTGTGAATAAAATCATTGTAATAATCGTAATCAGAACGAACCCGCGTTTTATTTGGTACGAACGGTATCGGGAAATAAAACAACGTCTACACGGGAATAAGTAAAGTCCAAGAACGTAACAATTGGTGTCAGAAGTGGGATTACGATAATACTACGATGAAGTTTAAGGATCTACGAGTGGAAGACTTGAAGAAGGAGCTCAATAAATTGGAATTGTCCTCTACTGGCAACAAGGCTGAACTACAAAAACGTCTGTTGGATGAGTTCGAGCGCCGTGGTATGGACATCGATACATATGAGTTTGACAGTAAGGATGAGGTGGATTTATCGGAAATGCGCGAATCCAACGGTGGGGAAGTCTCGTCAGTAGCTGCCAGGGGTGACGATTTCAGAGAAATGCTGGCCAAAATGTTTGAGGAAAATTTCAGAAGGTTCGAAGAGAATTCCAGAAATGTTCGAAGAGAATTCCAGAAACTTAGAAGAAAACGAGACGAATGTTCGAAGAGAATTCCAGAAACTTAGAAGAAAACACGAGACGAATGTTCGAAGAGAATTCCAGAAAGTTAGATGAAAATTCGAGAATAATGAACGAGAAACTCGAGAACATTACAGAAGTTATTGGAAGGAGAGTGGAAACCGTGGAGGTCCAAATTAAAGAGTTGGATAAGAAAGTGCAGTCGGTTGACGAGAAGATTCTATCTGTGGATGAGAAATTTCTGGCCCACGACCACAGGTTTACGAATCTGGAGAAGAAAATGTCGGAACTGGAAATTAAAGGTGGTCCGGTGCGAGTTCCTGATAACGCACTAAAAATCAAACCTCCTGTATTCGACGGCTCTACGTCATTCAATGTTTTCAAGTTACAGTTCGAGACAGTGGCTTCTAGAAATTCGTGGAACGACAGCGACAAAGCGGTTGCACTACTTCTGGCATTGAAGGGCAGTGCTGCTGATGTTATACAGAGTATTCCTGTCGCCTCTATGAACAACTATGAAGATGTTATTGCTGCACTGGAACGTAAGTACGGTGGCGAACATAAACAAAACATCTACCTTATGGAATTAAGGGGAAGAGTACAGAGGGCAAACGAGACGTTACAAGACTTTGCAGCTGAGGTGGAACGTTTGGTGCTAATGGCGTATCCAGGAGAGAATCACCCATTGGTGGACCGTATGAAAATCGAAACCTTTGTGAATGGCATACGTGACCCTGAGATTAAATGTGCAACATATGCGTCACCAAAAACGTCATTTGCCGAAACCGTGTCGTTTGCCCTTGCCCAAGAGACGGCAAGAATAATTGTTAAGCCCCAGACCCACAAGATTCGCCAACTGGAGACCGAAGGTTGCGATCCCAAATCTCTCGT
This sequence comes from Musca vetustissima, assembly GCF_032173495.1. Lineage (NCBI taxonomy): Eukaryota > Metazoa > Arthropoda > Insecta > Diptera > Muscidae > Musca > Musca vetustissima. Next base: position 19,626 of record NW_026877938.1, on the reverse strand, counting down.
TAACTCGATCGAAGACGCTATGAGGCGGGTAATAGAAGAAACAAAGTTAGTAGCGACGACTAAGCCCAGGGTTAGATGCTACAACTGCGATAAAACAGGTCATATTGCGCGCGAATGCAGATCTAAGCGTAAACGATCCAGGTCATCGTCACCACATCCAACGAATGATGGTAGAAGAATGGCTCAACAGCCCACCAAAGAGTCACCGTTAAACTAAATAGAGCCAGTCCAGCGGGGCATGAACTGGCTCCCATCGACGATGGCCCCACAATCTCCATAGCAATAGTACAACAGAAAAGTCACAATCTAACAACAACTGGGTACATCAATGGTGACAAGCGAGTTCTGACGTTAGATACTGGCGCATCAAAGTCCATCATAAGATCAGATCTGGTAAAGGGAAACATAACGCAACTTAATGGAGTCAGACTGCGCACAGCAACGGGGGAGCCCGCGGCCGTACACGGCAAGATTACCCTGAGACTAACTATTGCCAATAAATCGGTGAATTACGATTTTATAGTTGCCGATATCGTAGACGAAGTGATAATAGGCGCAGATTTTATGATTGCCTTCGGTATCAATCTGGATATGAAAGAGCGTGTGATGACCTGGTCTAACGTCGAAATTCCGTTAAACGTGGGCTACGATGAAAGTACACCCATTAGACGTCTGACTACGGACCATCCAGAGATAATACCGCCCTGTGCCGAAGCAATAATATGGGTACCAATGAATGGAGATTGTGGAGCCGAGAAGTTGTGGGTGGTGGAACCAGCAGAAAACAGATACAGTAACATCCTAATAGCGAATGCCCTGGTGAAAAGCAACGAGGACGGATTGATTCCTGTTAGAGTTTTGAACCTGTCAAACAAGCAAGAGCAAATTTGCCAATTTTCCGAAGTTGGACAATGCACACCAGCTGAAGCTGTAGTTAATTTGGAAACTAGCACCGAAAAGCCAGCAGCCATGGAGAAGAAGCACCTCGACGGCTACATAAAAGAGTGGACCCACCAATTATCACCTTCCGAGAGGAACAAGGCTAAGCAGCTATTATGGAAGTATGCCTCTACCTTTGCGTTGACAAAAGAGCACCAAGGAAGAACATCAGTGGTGAAGCATGAAATCAATACAGCAGACGCGCGACCCATTAAACAGCCTCCAAGAAGTGTTCCCCTGGCCAAAAGAGACGAGGTCCAGAAGCTGATAAGTGAAATGGAAAAGAGTGGTGTAATAGAACCATCGTCAAGTCCATGGTGCTCCCCAGTAGTCTTGGTCAAGAAGAAAGACGGAAGCACCCGGTTTTGTGTGGACTACCGAAAGTTAAATGATGTCACCAAGAAAGACAGCTATCCGCTCCCAAGAATCGACGACACATTGGACACATTAGCCGGGACGTCATGGTTCTCCACCCTCGACCTGCAGAGTGGGTACTGGCAAGTAGAGATCGCCGAGAAAGATAAGGAGAAAACAGCGTTTGGCGTTAATGGGGGTCTCTGGCAATTCAATGTCATGCCATTCGGACTCTGCAACGCCCCGGCTACATTTGAAAGGCTGATGGAGCGTGTGTTAAAAGGGCTGCAGTGGAAGTCATGCCTCATATACCTGGATGACATCATAGTCATGGGACGCAACTTCGACGAACACATCAAGAATTTAAAGGATGTTCTTCAGCAGCTTTCGTCTTCAGGCCTCAAGCTGAACCCAAAGAAGTGCAGTCTCTTCCAACGAGAGGTGAAGTTCCTGGGGCATCACGTGACGCCGGAGGGCATATCGACGGATAAGGAGAAAATTCAAGCCGTCAGAGATTGGCCGCAGCCCCGAAATCTCCATGAGCTGCGAAGCTTTCTGGGTCTCTGCACCTACTACCGTCGATTTGTCCCAAATTTTGCCAACATCGCCGCCTGTCTACACCGCTTAACGCAAAAAGGCCAGAGGTTCCAGTGGGGCAACGACCAAGAAGAGGCGTTCAGTAAACTCAAAGACATGCTATGTAGAGCCCCCATTTTGGCATACCCTATACCTGGCGGAAAGTTTGCTCTGGACACAGACGCAAGTGCGTGCGGCATCGGTGGCGTCCTTTCCCAGGAAATCGACGGACAGGAAAAAGTCATCGGGTACTACAGCCGGACATTGTCGAAGCCTGAGAGGAATTACTGTGTGACGAGGAGAGAGCTGCTTGCTGCCCTTGAGAGCGTTAAACACTTCCACAAATACCTATATGGCCAGCATTTCCTGCTGAGGACCGACCACGCTGCTCTCCAATGGTTGCTGCGGTTTAGGAATCCGGAAGGTCAACTAGCCCGTTGGATCGAGAGGCTCCAGAGTTATGATTTCAGAATCGAGCACAGAAAAGGCGGAAAACACGGTAATGCTGATGCCCTGTCTCGTCGGCCATGCAAGGTAGAATGCAGGCATTGCTCAAAGGCTGAGAATAAGGAGAATATCGTTGATGTCCGACTATTGCAGTTTGAGTCGGGTGAAGATTGGTCGACGGAACAACGAAGAGATCCCATTCTGGGCAAAGTAATTTCGGCCATTGAAACGGGCAAGCGACCTAGTCGTAAAGAAATTACCTCCGAAAGCCCTCTTTTAAAATCCTATTGGGCCCAGTGGGACAGTCTACTTATAAAAGATGGCTGCCTATATCGCAAATGGGAAAGTGAGGACGGTAAATCTCACCGGAACTTGATCGTCGTCCCAGACTCCAAAATAAGAGATGTCTTGTCGGAGTTTCACGATGGGCCAAGTGGAGGACACCTTGGCATAGCAAAGACCGCTGAAAAGGTAAAGCAGAGATTCTACTGGGTCGGCTGTCAAAAATCCATTGCCGACTGGATCGCCAATTGTGAAAGGTGCATAAAAGCTAAAGGTCCAACACGGAAGAGTCGAGGCTACATGCAGCAGTATAATTCAGGAGCCCCTTTTGAAAGAATCGCAATGGATGTAGCTGGACCGTTCCCAACAAGCGACTCTGGGAACCGGTATGTCTTAGTGGTCATGGATTACTTCAGTAAATGGCCAGAGGTTTATGCTATCCCAAATCAAGAAGCCAGGGCAATTGTGGATGTGTTCAGCAAAAATTGGATTTGTCGCTATGGTGTTCCATCTGAGGTTCATTCCGATCAAGGTAGGAATTTTGAATCAGCGATCTTCAAGGAAATGTGTGACTCCTACGGAATCAAGAAAACCAGAACGACGCCCCTACATCCACAATCAGATGGCATGGTGGAGAGATTCAATCGCACCCTGGAAGAACATCTACGGAAAGTGGTGGACAGTGGCTAACGAGACTGGGATGAGCATATTCCAAAGTTTTTATTGGCTTATAGATCGGCCATTCATGATTCCACATCCCGGACCCCAGCCAAAGTTCTGTTCGGAAATGAATTAAAGCTACCTGGCGATTTGATATTCGGTGCTACCCCAAACGACGATGTGAACCAAGATGAAGACAGTCAAAACTCTTTTAGTAAAGTCCACGATGCAGTTCGCCATCGAATAAAAATGGTTAGCAACCGCATGAAGGCAAGGTACGATCGAGCGCAAATACCGATGGGTTTCAAGAAGGGCAACTGGTACTATTGTTCAACCCACAACGGAAGAAAGGACTATGCCCCAAATTGCAAACGCACTGGGAAGGACCCTACAAGATTGTCACGAAAATAAATGACGTCGTTTATCGCATCCAGAGGAGCGACAGTCCCAGGTCGAAGATGAAAGTTGTACATTTGGAGCGGCTGACCCCCTACGGAACGGGAACTGTGCCTATTCGGGACGAACAGGCTTAAGCGGGGGGCAATGTTACGAATATAACTTTAGATTTAAGTTAATTTAGATTAATTCCGTTAATTTAAGAATTTGAATTGTAACGTAAATTTCTACTACGCAGTTTATTTGAATAACTTCACAACAACAACTACTGTATAGATTTTTCTACATCCTTCCATTTCCTCTTTAATTTTCTATTTTGTTATTGTCGTATAATTCTTGTTAAACGTCATCATTGATGATCGCTTAATTCATCTTTCTTTGTTACTCTCTCGCCTGTATATGTGTTGTTGTTATTGTAAGTTTGTTTACTCAAGTTTGTTGTTGTTATTGTTCACTCAGTAAGTTTGTTGTTGTTATTGTTACTCAATGTGTTTGTTGCATTGGCATTGGTGATCTAGGTGTTACCAGATCGTCTAGAAACTTCTGTAGCGACAGGCAGGGCTCATATAAATAGAGGGAATGGAAAGGCAGTGAGTCAGTTGTGAATCAGATCGCGAATTGAAACCGTCGAGTAAAGTAAAGTGCAAAGTAAAGTTGTGTGAATAAAATCATTGTAATAATCGTAATCAGAACGAACCCGCGTTTTATTTGGTACGAACGGTATCGGGAAATAAAACAACGTCTACACGGGAATAAGTAAAGTCCAAGAACGTAACAATATTATGGTGTTTTTACACGATATGTATTTTACATATGTGCTGTCACTTTTTTGCATATGGAAATCGAACTCGTCATGTGAAACATACGGAAATTTCAATGTGTCAAAACGATATGCAATTACATATGTATTTTTTCCGAATAGGACGCGCTCTATTTTCGTATGTGAAACATAAGGAAATCAGCTATTTGAATGAAACACATTGTTGGAAGAAAATATTTCAATTGCAAGTCAAAGAAACGGATGAAAATGCAACAATTACAAATTATTATTTCGTTTGTAGGTATTTAATAAAAAAAGATGTTGATTTAAGAAAAAATAAAAGTAATTTTTTGTTTATAGGTTATGTCATATGTAAAATACATATGCCGATTTGAACACAAAAATAAATGTTTTGTGTACGCCGCTAATTTTGACACACATAAGGAATTACATATGGAAGAAATAAGTGACAGTGACGATGGACTTTTAAAAATGTTCACACTATGAGCAGTTTAATATTTTGCCATCAACAGTACGTACATAACTAAGGAGGAAATAAAAATTATAATTTTTGGCAATAAAGTTATAGTAAGAAAAAATTTTGAACATATGCATATACCAGTGTAAATAACCTTAATTTATTTTCAGGATTTCGTAAATCCACATCATATAAAGTGCCTATGTAAATGCGCTATAATACGACTACAGAGAGTAAAATTTCCTTCCATATAAATATGTGTGTTGGTAACCCTATTAAGTTGTGTGCAGAGTTGCATTCGCATCGTATTGATTTGTTTTGTACTTTTTCATCGTACCATCTGCTGCGACTGTGCATCAAGCGCATATAAACTTTGACAGTTTGTTATTGGGAGCAAATTTTGTGTTTACAGAAATTTTATTTTGATTCGTTTTCAGACGAAATAAATATTTTAATTTTCGAAAGTTTCTGTAAATAAAGGAGAATAGGGCGCACATCGTGATTTGGACCAATGTCAGAAAGTGCAGAGACGACACAACAAAAAATGGACAGACGTAAAAAACGCACATCGACCAACCAGTACATGATGTACATTGAAATGATGGAAAAGGACCCCATCTTTGCCACAGGACGCGTACCTAGAGACTATGATCCCAATTATTTGTCGAGAAAATGGAAAGAGCTGTCGGATAAACTGAATGGATGTAGTAATGGACCGACATTGACTTCCGAAGAGTGGCGTAAGGTAAGTGTGCAATGTTTGGCAGTGGTGGTCGATGGCGCCATTCTATTGCAGTGAGGGGGAGCAGTTGCACTTTATTCCCTGCCATGTCATTTCATCGCTTGTTTCTATTTTCGTAGCGTTTGAACGACTGGAAGAACACTACACGCTGTAAATATAGACGCAGTATATCGGGTGAAAAGGATATCACAATGACATCGCTGGAAATGCGTGCTTTGGAACTCTTCGGCAAAGTGCCGGCACAATCAGCACCCGAACAAATTTCAATACATTTCAAATCAGAAAAGGAGGAGGAGGACATCGATGATATGGAACACATGCCGACTACGGAAACATTCCAGAAGCAATTGCAGGCAGCCGTCGAAGAAGCTATTGGCGATGATGACGATCACATTGTTGAAAACGAAGCAGAGGAGCATGAGGAAATAGTGCCGGAGACTAACCACAATACAACAGTGCAACATGCCACGACTGTTACAACAGGAATTAACCAAAATAATGGACATTCGAGTGGTGGCGGTGCACCACAGCCGGGTACTACATATCGTACTATTGTTGTAGAGGACTCTGCCTACCACGAGGACGACAATACACCCGAGGAGCAATTGGAATTCATAACACATCGACGTTCAACATGTTCCAGTTCGGGTGTACAAACGGTGGTGACAACTCCATCGGGTACGGTGACAAAATTGATAAATGGTGATATACCGCTGAAGAGACTACGTTCACAAATATCCGATCAAATTATTTATGAAGGTAAGTGGGAAACCAAATAACTGTATTTTGGTCTTCATTCTTAGTGTAAACATTACATTTTACATGGAATCCAGTCTTTCAAAGGACTGGATAATTGAAAATAATTATCTTGTAAATATAATTATTTTCAAGTAGGGTTATTCCCGGATAAGAATAATTCATGACAGATGTTTGATTATCCATGCCTTAAGGGTATGGAAGCATTTATCAGTTTTCGTATACCTAAATCAAATTGGAAATGCCACAATTAACCATTTTGTATTTTACGAATCTTGATATTTTATCCTGTTGTTGTTCATATTATCTGACTTTAATGATTGCGACATATTGCAAAAATATCCATCACTTTTCAATAGGCTCGAAATTCACGATTTACTGTAATATTAAATAAAACAAGTCACGTTCGAGGATAAGAAGTTGGGCAAGGGTTTCAATATAAACGTCAGTAATTTGGTATTATCATTGGGTAGCAGATCGCCCTACTAAAAATATCAATATCGGCCCCTGTATTACGGCATTGTCCATTATTCGGTATTTAGGAAGTTTGGACATGTTTTTCAAACAAAATGGACTGTAAATTACTATTTGGGTTCTTATTGGGTCGGAAATTTCCCTACTAAAAATGTTCAATATCTGTTCAAATAACACTCTCTAATTTTTGTTATTTTAATCAGATATGTTTTTCAACCGATCTCTTCGTGTGAAAAAATCTTCTTCATAGAAATTTTTTGATATAATTTCAATATTCAACATTTTTTAATAAGTTTTCTACCACGCTCATGCGGTATTTTCGGTATGTTTAAGGTTCTTGTCTAATTTGCAGATCTAAGTGTCCGTACTTTTGTATTCGTTTTCTCTTGGCACAAATTACCGTAGTATATTTAAATTTCGATATATTTTAGATACTTTGAATATCCACTCCAATGTCCGACCTGAATCACTTGTTTCTTGTTGCAAATATTAAAAACTATGACCAATTATTTATGGAAAGTGCATTTCTTACACAGTTTATTATTAATTTTGTGACGTGACATTTGTAGAAATTATTACTCACATCTACTTAATATTTTCTACTTACAGTGAAAAAGGCACCACCTTCGTCACGTCCCACATTTACGGTATCACATCCACACATACAGCATCATCAGACACAAACACAAAGTCATCATCAGCAGCAACAACAGCAGCCGCAGCAACACCATCATCAAACAATCGTACAAGAGGTTCCCGCAACTTCATCAACATCCACACTGGCCGGTCAGTTATTTGCATCACAGGATATTCGAGAGGTAGCCCGACAACTAAAACGTCTGGCTGATATAAAAACAGAGAAACTCAAATTTGAAATTGCCCGTTACAAATTCAACAATCCCGGCTTCAATTACAACTTCAATCCCTTATAGTAGCATGAAACCGACAATGGCCATTATATACAAACCAATGTCGACATAAATGAACCTTATTATTCCTAAAAAAATCATATTGTAAAGTTTCAATATTTTATTTTCTAACATAACCCTATCTTTTAGTGACGTCATATGTTTTTACTTCTCCGAACTAAAACAAAATATTCTAATTATTATTTTATTTTTATAAATTATTTAAGTAATATTAAGTTTAGCAGCCATTCTATATATACATAACTACATAATTTTGTTGTAATTAGCTGGAGCAGTTTTTTTATTGTTTAAAAATGTTTAGTTCTATTTTTTATAAACCAAATTGTTATTTTATCCAATCCCACCACCACGTCCATCCAGCTTTGTAATTACGTTGAAAGACAACGTATTGTAAATTATAAAGCTTCTCACTTGTATGTCCTTTATATCTCAGCCATTCGATTTTATTTTTGAACAAACAATTGTTCTATAACATTTTAATTGCTACTTTTCTCTCTTTAGATTTGCATTATTTACATGACTGTGGATAAGTTATCATTTTACATATATAGATGTATGATCAATTGTAGTCAGATAGTTTTAGTCGTCATTTTTCATAAACTTTTGAATATACAAAAAGAAAGTGAATCAGCAACAATATACATACACAAAAAATTAAATGTTTTAACATTTTTTTTTTTTTTTGTAATTTGAATATTCATATGAAAAATTAATGTTTATAAATAATTAATTACAACTAAGGATTATAGAAAACAAACCACACAAAATAAATGATTAATTCAATTTCTGTTGTTTTGTTTTTCATTCTTTTAGAAAATGTGAAATGTCGCACGCCAATATAAAACTTCATTTAACTATAAGTTTGAGCCCTAATCTTCGATTTTCTGTATATTTGATACGCCCTATTGTCCATTAATGACACTTTAAATAATAAGATGTACCTGTAATGATCTATGTTTAGACCCCAAGGATCGTTGGACAGATTCCGTTTTTTGTTTTGCCGAAAAAATATTATTTTGAAAAAGATAATAAAACTAGAGGTGTTATTTTGAATTTCGCCGTTGCTGTCACTTTGTAGAACGCTACGCCACGATTAAAATTGGAACGAACGTTTATCTCAAACAGTTGCATTTATCTATATAACAATAATTGTCACCAATTTGTAGAGGTTCGCAAGTGATGAACCGCAATATATACATATTTAAATTAACTTATTCGAATATGGAAGTTATCATCATGTTGAGATTTTGCCCTACCATAAAATTTAGCAAATAAATATGTTGTTGCATTTTATTGACGTCTACAAAAGTGTATCCCATAACAGATTGTCTCAAATATTTTTTACCTTAAGGCTAAAGCAAATTATGAACATAAAATAACAGCACAATTGCCACCAATAGGGCTGCTACAACAACAATACACCGTTGAACTCCACGAATATCCAGAACATCAAACATAAGAATAAAAGATCAAGTGTAGTCATGTCCTCATTGAAAATCGATTCGTTACAGATGTAATACCAAAACGAAATATTCATAAAAATACCAAAACATATCATAGCTGAAAAAAATTTAAATGCTTTGTGTGTGGCAAGAAAATTTTGTGAAGATTACCTTACTAGTCGGTTTTGTAATATTAAAGGAACACTCCCATTTACGAATGCCATGTGCAAAGAGATCAACCGATGACAAAAATCAAAAATATTTTGTTTATAAAGTACAAGTTGATACACACCAATCGGACCGATCTTTCCAGTGACATCCTCTAAGGGTTTGAGAAAGGAACTAGGAGGAGTACATTGAACTCGGATATGATATAAGTCGGTAGGGATTGAGATAGAGGGTAAAGTTTTTCTTTTAGAGCTTCAATATTTTTTACGAAATTTTAATTATATGTATTCATGAATATCCGAAAGGAATTGGCAAAGACATAAAAGTATAAAGATACCACAATTCATATATCGACTGGATGGATATGTTTGTAACGGGCAAAAGGAACCGAGATAGACCCATGGTTTCTTTTGAGAATATGTAAAGAATCACTTTCTGAGTCGATTTACTCATGTCCGTCTGTCCGTCCACGTATTTTTGTGAAGAAAGTGTAGCTCGCATTTATGATCCGATGAAATTTGGCACATGTCACTTATTTGGCCCAAGGACGGACCCTATTGAAATTGGAGAAAATCGGTTCAGATATAGATATAGCTCCCATATAGTTTCGTCCTATTTTATGTAAATGGAGCACCATACTGCCAATACTTGCTCGATTGAGACTACATTTTGCACAGAGTATTGATTTAGACCCAGATTGAGGTATGAGAAGTTTTGTTGGAATCGGGACAGATTTAGATATTTATTTACATAATATTTTATAAAATCAATTTATAAAATATAGAAAAGGCGCCGAGTAACTAAGAACTTGTGCGCACGAAAAATGAACAATATAGGTAGTTAAAATAGATATACAAGTATATATTTACAAGACTTATGATAATAGGTTATGTCTGTTTAGATATTTTAATATATAATGGTTCTGAATTAGATGTCATTCACATTATGGGTATTTAGTGCTAGACGTATTCGATGTAAGAATGTTTTTGTGGAACAATCAAGTATTTCTTCTATTGTTAAATTATTAAAATATGGAAGGCATTCTATTAAAATATGAGAAACTGATAAAGTATCACCACAAAAAGAGCAGGGAGGGGGCTTTGCATTTTCGTAATAGTGGCGAGTGTTGAATAGGCATTTACCAACCCTGAGTCGGGCTAAGAAAATGCAATCGGATCTGTTCAAGTCAGCATTATAGCGAACCCTAGGAATTGTTGGGTTGACTTGTCTTAGGAATTTTGAGGAAGATTGCCACATATTTTTCATTGGTATTTGCAATTTGTTTAACAACAAAAGTAAGAAAAAATATGCCTGCTGGCTTATTAATTGCCCTGGTTTCTACCAGAAAAAGTCTAATGATACTGGAACGTATTAAAATAATAATAAGTGTTCGCACAACAATGTGTAAAATATTGTGGAGAGTAATGAAAGTCCTGGAAGACAAAGTGTGTGCAAGCTGTGGACAGCTGCAGACCAGGAGGAGCCCTTTTTATACCCTTCACCACACTGTGGTACAGGGTATTATGTCTTTGTGCATATGTTTGTAACAGGCAAAAATAATCGAGATAGACCCATGGTTCCTTTTGAGAATATGCATAGAATCACTTTCTTAGTCGATTTATGCATGTCCGTCCGTCCGTCTGTCTGTCCATGTTAAATTGTAAACAAAGTACAGGTCGCATTTATGATCCGAATTGGATGAAATTTGGCATAGGTCACTCATTTGGCCCAAGGACGAACTCTATTGAAATTGGGAAAAATCGGTTCAGATTTAGATATAGCTCCCATATATATATTTAACCGATTTAATGTAAACGGTCCCTATATATATTTCGATTTGCGCGAAATTTGGTACAGCGTAATCATTTAGGTCTAGAATGATGTCTGCCAAGTTTCGTGAAAATCGGTCCAGATTTAGATATAGCTCCCATATATAGTTTCGTCCGATTTCATGTTAATGGTGCACCAAAGTCCCTATATATCCTTCGATTTGCACGAAATTTGGCATAACGTACTGAATTGAGCCTAGAGTGATGTCTGCCAAGTTTTGAGAAAATCGGTTCAGATTTAGATATACCTCCCATATATAGTTTCGTCCGATTTCATGTTAATGGTGCCCACAGTCTCTATATATCTTTCGATTTGCACGAAATTTGGCACATCGTACTGAATGAAGCCTAGAGTGATATCTGCCAAGTTTCGAGAAAATCGGTTCAGATTTAGATATACCTCCCATATATAGTTTCGTCCGATTTCATGTAAATTGTGCCCCAAAGTCCCTACACATCTTTCGATTTGCACGAAATTTGGCATAACGTACTGAATTGAGCCTAGAATGATGTCTGCCAAGATTCGTGAAAATCGGTCCTGATTTAGATATAGCTCCCATATATAGTTTCGCCCGATTTTAGGTAAATGGTGCACCAAAGTCCTATATATATCCTTCGATTTGCACGAAATTTGGCATAACGCACTGATGTGAGCCTAGAGTGATGTCTGCCAAGTTTCAAGAAAATCGGTCCAGATTTCTATATAGCTCCCATATATACTTTCGTCCGATTTCATGTAAATGGTGCACCAAAGTCGCTATATATCTTTCGATTTGCACGAAATTTGGCATAACGTACTGAATTGGGCCTAGAGTGATGTCTGCCTTGTTTCGTGAAAATCGGTCCAGATTTAGATATAGCTCCCTTTTATTATAGATTGATTTTAAGTAATTGATGCACCAAGGAACCAATAGGCTGACAGAAACAAAACGTTCTGAAATTAGTATAACCTAACCTGTGACAAGTTTGTTTGAAATCGCCTAATATTTGGATAGAGCATCCATATATTTTTTCGCCCGATTTCAAGTAAATTGGGCATCAAACTCCTCATGTTAGTCATATTGACATCAAATTTTGCACAACTTACAAAATTGAGCATAGAATTGCGTTTTGTAGAAGTACAGACATAGCCCAACGGATGACCTATTTATATTTGTTTGAAGTCGATTTACTTACTTTATGGATAGATCTAGGTAGATTCACATTTAGATAAATATCACATATTTTATTTCATCCAATTTCATGTTAATAGTCCTGTTTAATATACCCATAGTGGTGAAGGGTATCATATAGTCGGCCCCGTCCGACTTTACTACTTTCCTTACTGGTTTATTTTCTTTTATTTTACTATAAAACTAATGTAAATACTGTATTTTTTAAGTAAATATTGTAAAAACACGTTAAATATTACTTCAGCGTTCTTTTTCAACTTGTACGTGCTCAGAAAAACACGTACGATCTCATTTCTTTTTCAATTCACAAGGCTATATGTGCTCGAATTATATTCCCAATATTTTTTTGGGAATTCGGAATGGAGCATACCAAATTTGGGAAAATGTTTCACATTCGAGCAAACTCGAAATGCAGCACATGGGCGAATATCTGCGAAATCATTTCCCTTAATAAAAGAATGCGATGGTATCCATAAAATTATAACTTCACAGTGTTCTGGAATTTGCATTGTATCGTTGAAAATACCTCTTTTGCTTTTTTTTTTGAAGAGCTTTGGCTACGCTCAGATTGTCTACGCAAATTAACGTCTTCACTTTTTGTTTGGCGAAATCAGCGGTTTTGACACCACACAATTCCGCCGTGAATATGCCTGTGTTTTCGGCAATCTCGATTTGCAAATTGTAGAAAAAGTGTTTGTCGTTGTTTGCTTAACAACTGCAAATGATGTAGATTCTCCATTAAATGAACCATCTGTATGAAGAATCATGTCCGGATTAAAAGTATCAATTTTTTCGAGCAAGAGTCGTTGGTACAGATTTTGATTAATGTGACCTTTTTGGTGGACGGATAAAGTTGAATAAATCGAAACGAATTTTAAAATATTTGTATGGCTTTGGATGGGTTTAGAAGGTAAAGGCACTTCGTATGTCGAGAAAAGTTCTAATATATGGAGGCCATAAATGATGCATTATTGGCGGTGACGTATCTCCAAAATATATTGTGGAGTCCATGGGAAGGCATAGTAAGGGCCTTGCTAATTTTCCTCTACATATAAGGATTCTAGGGGTGTTGAGTTTTTGCTAAATGAAATTCCTAAAATTCTCATTCGATGACCAACCGTGATGGTATCGCCATCGAAGCATATGGAGAGAAAATGACATTTTCTTTTGCGACATACGTGGAGAAGCTCTATTTTATTTGAAGGGAATACAGCCCCTTCTCCCCTAGCCCAACTTTGTATCAATCGGTTGAAGATAATTAAATTGAGCTCCACGCGTTGTGGTTCGCCTGATGATATTGCGAAAATGTTATCTGCGAATACTCCGACAAAATCGATTCCTGATATGTTTTCCAAAGTTCTGCACAACGAATTTACATATATATTGTAGAGGATAACAGAAATAGGCGAGGCCTGAGGTACACCATTATCCATAGGTAAACAATTTGATAAGAATCCATCTACTCTAACTACCATACGTCGAGATGATAGAAAAAACGAATTAAGGTTAACAATTGGCCTTGTATTCGCCAATTTTGAATTCCTACACCAGTATAGTATACGAATCTATCGAATGCTTTTTCTAAATCCTCTGAGATTACCACACTATGTTTTATATGTTGTAAATTTTCAAGTAAAACAGATTCGAGGTTGTGACACAAGGTATGCACCCCGTGGTGTGGAAGGAAATCATGTTGAATTTTGGAAATATGCGTTTTGCTGTATTGTAACAGACGCCGAGCCAAAAGTTTTTCTAATATTTTTGATAAGACAGGAAGTAAAGAAATGGGTCTATAGCCCTCCAAAGAATTTGAATTTTTTCCCTGTTTAGGAATGGGACAGAGAACGGCATTTTCCAGTCATGTGGAAAGACTCCGTTGCATATAATGTTGCTGTATAACTTACATATCCTCTTCTTTACCAAAGTTAGGGCATTACGTATCACTGGATACGTTAATTTATCTGTGAGAAACGTGTTTAAAGTATTTGGATTATTAACAGAAAATTATTGTTTTTCTGTGCGAATAGAAGGATCAAAAGCCGAATCAGAACATAATGAACTCCAAAAGGAGGCAAAAGCGTTGGCAATGTCATCTGGTTTTGTAAGGCTATCATCTGGTTTTGTAAGGCTATCATTGCAGGATTTCTAAGATTGTTTACCTTTTTCCATAGATAACGAACATCCATAAAAGGGTCAAGGGAGTTAAGAAATCTGTTCCATGAAAGTAGTTTGGCTCTTTTACATTCACGCTTGATTAAAGCGCACATTTTCCGGTAATAGAGACAATTTTCTTTGCTTCTAACTCTTCTGAATGTTCTCCATGCTCTTTGTCTAGTTCGAATTAATTTTGCCAAGTCATTATTGAACCATATTGGTCTTATTTTATTACTCTTCTGACGACTAGTTGGTATTGACTCATTAGCAGCTTTTCTAAAAAGTCGTTCAATTTGAGAAGCCTCTTTATTGATGTTATTCGATGTGGTGAAATCTGAATTAAAACATTGTAATTTTGTTCGAAACAGGGGCCAGTTGGCTGTCGAATCCAAAAAACGTGATATAAACTTCTTTTTAGGGTCGGAGATGCCATTCGATATGAGAATAGGGAAATGGTCCCCAACTTCAGGCAGTGGCAACGTTTTCCAGGACAGTGTAGGGACCAAGTCAGAGGTACACATAGAAACATCTATTGAAGTAAGAATGTTCCTTGTACTCAAAAGAGTAGGGGAACCGTCATTGAGTATAACCATCCCGTTTTTATCCGCGAATTCTTCCCAAATGAGACCCCCGTTAGAGGTTTCAGATGAGCGTCCAAGTCACCAAGCAAAAGAGTTTGGTTGGAAGGATGTATGTTTATATGGTCAACAATGTCGTACGTTAGTGTAATGTCATATTTTTTATAAATATTTATTATATTAAAAGGAAATCCATAGTCTAATGACATCGTTTGAAATAATAAAGGTCCTGAAGAAACACTGACAATAGTGACATTCATATTATTCTTGACAAGAATAGCTGTTTCGGATTTAGAATAGTTGGAATATTTCGGATTTGGAATACTTTGTAACCCGGAAGAAATAAAAAGTGTTCGTTTTGTTCCGTTATGTGGGTCTCTTGTAAAACTATGACACTTGGTTTATGCATTTCTGTTATCATCTCTAGGGCATACTTATGTCAAGTAAAGCCTTGAATGTTCCATTGCAGAATCTTGGTGTTCGAATTCAGATCCATTCAATAACAAAAAAAAAAAAAAAAATGACATTTAAATGTCATCAATTTCAGCTCTTCTAGAAATAATTTTGGCTGGCATGCTGTGTGTATTTGTAGAATTTTCAGGTACTGAGTTTTTGGAAAGTTGCGAAAAGCTTGGTGAATTTCGTTTATCGTTGTCTTTTAATGTATTAATTGTTGAGTAGAACTTGTTCAATGTTTTTTCTGTAGGAATGTTTGTTGTTGTGTTGGTTTGTGGTGTTAAGAGGAGTTGATGATATAGTTTGTGATGTTGGTTTGTTGTTATCATGGTTTGTAATGTGATGAGGTGTTGATGATGTTGTTTAAATTGATGTGTTTCGTGCTTTTGGATGTGTAGTATTGGGAGAGCGAATGGTAGCTCGACACGTTTTACTGAGAGGTGGTGTGTTTGTTTTTACTGAGGGGTTGTGTGTTTGTTTTCAATATTGGACAAAACTTGCGAGAATAGCTGCTTTTTGGCTGGTGGCTTGATTAAGAAGGTATCCGGATCACTTTTGAACAATTTCCAGGCGTCTCGATTTGTACATCTTTGTTTAATTTTAATTTTATTTACTGATTTATGTGCCAGAAAAGATGGGCAACTTTTATCAATTGATGTGTGGGTGTCAATATTGCAGTTTACACAAAATTTACGACTGCGTGCATCGTGTGGCGGTGGTAAGGCACATTCTTTGCACAATTCTATGAATTTGCGGTGTTTTTTCGTATGTCCTAATTTGAGGCAGTTTTTGCAAAGCAGGGGATTCGGGATGTATTCTCGAACGCGAACGGTGCTCCAACCAATATCGATGAAACTCGGTGGGTGTATGAGATCAAATGCGATCACAGCTCCGCCTACTCATTATCAATCATTTTTTTAAATTTTCTTACACCAATTACTTTAAATTCCTCTAAATCTTTCACAATTTCTTCTTCGGGTATTTTGTTTTATATTTTTTCTGAGAAGATTCAGCCTTGAGAGTAGTTCAGTGTAGGATGTGGCACTATTTTGAATGGGACAATATCAATATATTTTGCAGACAAAAATTTGTTGAAAGCTTTCAAATTGTTCGCCTTTATAAGCAAGTCTCTACTGCGCAGGTCTGATATTTCTGAGTATTCTCGACTTATATGTTTTATACCTCGCCCGATTTGGAAAACAAAGTAGGAGGCCAATGGTGTATAATGATGTGTATTAAGTTTCCTGAAAATCGGTTCAGATTTAGATATTGCTCCCATATATATTTTCGTCCGATTTAATGTAAATGGTGCACCAAAGTCCCTATACATCTTTCGATTTGTACGAAATTTGGCACAGCGTAATGAATTAGGTGTATAATGATGTGTATTAAGTTTCTTCAAATCGGTTCAGATTTAGATATAACTCCCATATATACTTTCGTCTGATTTTATGTAAATGGAGCACCAAAGAGTAAAATTTAGGCCGATTGGCGCAAAATTTTGCACAGAGTACTGAATTAGGTCTAGATTGGTGCATGTCATGTTTTGTTAAAATCGGTTCAGATTTATATATAGCTACCATATATAGTTTCGTCAGATTTTATTTAAATGGTGCACCATACTATCAATGTTTTCCCGATTGAGACAAAATTTATTTGTACTGAACTAGGTCTAGATTGATGCATGTCAAGTTTCGTATTGGATTTTGTCTCGAGATAAATTTTTGATAGCGCACTGTGTTGCAGCATACGAAATGGCGGATGCAATGGTAGCTCAAATACGTCCACTTATATAAAAATCTTTTACATATTTTGCTCGATTTAATTTAGTTCATATATCTGTGTACTTCACGCAGTTAATTTCGTCCGATCCCATTTCAATGCTCCTCCAAAGATGCTATGTCCATTCTATCAAAAGGATATTGTACATATAAGCATATCTTGTATGTATCCAAAGTGGTGAAGGGTATTATATAGTCGGACCGTCCGACTTTTGAAGGTGTACTATTTGTATGAAACCGAGAAAAATTACGTATGTATGTAAATTTGGACGTACTTGAGCGACCGTTGTTGTTGTCTCAGTCGGGCAAATATTGGGAGTTGTTGCATCATTTACCTATAATCGGACGAAACTATATATGAAAGCTTTTAAATATATCTAGAGTAGATGATTACGTTAAAAAAAACAATGTTTTATTTTAATATAGATCACTTGTACGCATGTTAAATTCGTATATGTTTATAAAAAATATAAATAATATTTCTATGGAAAGGCAATACTAATCGTGAATCACTCACTTCAGATTTATTCATGGTAAAGGAAACATCCTTAGCCAAGGAAACATTATTTTATTTTTTTAGATACCTTATCAAAAATCGTATATATATATAGTTGCATTTGCCTAAACCGAAAAGAATACAACACTTTTCACTTCTTCAACAAAAGACTTCTGGATGTATTCTTCAATTATTTCTATTAACTCGTACTCTGGGGATCAGGGGGCTAATGCTGAGAGTCGATAACGTTCGGAATTATGGACGTACGATCGAAATTTCGTACTTTTGGTATTCTGCTTTCGCTATTTTGTATAATTTGTATAATCAATCGGCAAAATGGCTCAATTTTGAGATTCTGCATTATAAAGTCGAATATACAAAAGAATAAGTGTAAAGGCGTTTCAAAAATCTCGAGTTACACCCACTTGCGTTGACAGACGTTCAATATACCATCAAAAGAGTATACCACTGTTGATAATATTTAGTAGTATTTTTTCTAAAAAAAACAAATTTAAACTAAATTTCCAAATCATCAGAAAATAGGGAAACCGTTATATTGGGAATATGGATTAACGTGTACTAATATAGCCCATCATTAAACTTGGCCTACCTGCAATAGGCAATTCTCTGCCAAATGTTGTCGATCTTTTCGTTGGGAGACTGATTAAAATAGACACTGCACAAATAAATTGGATACATTATTTTGTGTATAAATTTCAAATTATATTTGCTTTAAAAATTGTATGTTAATTATTTTGTTTAATTATCGCGAAGCAGATAGTTTTTATTTACGTTTTTATACCCTTCACCACACTGTGGTACAGGGTATTATGTCTTTGTGCATATGTTTGTAACAGGCAAAGGTAAACGAGATAGACACATGGTTTCTTTTGAGAATATGCATAGAATTACTTTTTAAGTCGATTTATGCATGTCCGTCTGTCCGTCCGTCCATGTATTTTTGTTAACAAAGTACAGGTCGCATTTGTGATGCGATTTAGATGAAATTTGGCACAGTTAACTTATTTGGCCCAGGGACGAACCCTATTGAAATTGGGAAAAATCGGTTCAGATTTAGATGTAGCTCCCATATATATTTTCGTCCGATTTTAGGTAAATGGTGCACTAAAGTCCCTATATATCCTTCGATTTGCACGAAATTTGGCACAGCGTACTGAATTAAGTCCAGAACGATGTGTGTTAAATTTCGTGAAAATCGGTTCAGATTTAGATATAGCTCCCATATATGTTTTCGTCCGATTTTAGGTAAATAGTGCACCAAAGTCCCTATATATCCTTCGATTTCCACGAAATTTGGCATAGCATTCTGAATTAAGGCTAGAGCGCTGTGTGTTGAATTTCGTAAAAAACGGTTTAGATTTAGATACAGCTCCAATATATATTTTCGTCCGATTTTAGGTAAATAGTGCATCAAAGTCCCTATTAGTCCTACGATTTCCACGAAATTTGGCATAGCATTCTGAATTAAGCCTAGAACGATGTGTGTTAAATTTCGATAAAATCGGTTAAGATTTAGATATAGCTCCCATATATATTTTCGTCCGATTTTAGTTAAATAGTGCACCAAAGTCCCTATATGTCCTTCGATTTGCACGAAATTTGGCACATCGTACTGTATTATGTCTAGATATATACCAAAGTCCCAATATATCCTTCGATTTGCACGAAATTTGGCATTGCGTTCAGAATTAAGTCTAGAAAGATGTGTTTTAAATCTCGTGAAATTCGGTTCAGAT